>NC_142477.1:4454339-4628367 GCF_049115385.1 Moschus berezovskii | reverse complement strand
AATACCACATTACCTCTTGAAAGGCAAAAGGGTACTTGACACCCTTTATACGACTCAGAAATTTCACTAACATCAGTCCCCATTGGAGAGGAGAACACACTTTCTGGACTGAGTTCGAGATGAGACCCTATTCCCATTTAACGGCTCTAGAGGAAACCGGAAGTTCCCATTCCAACACCAAAGGGGACCTGACTTCCCTGATGAAACCCAAGCGAGTTCCTGAGGTCCCCGTCAAAACTTGAGAAGTACCCACATCTTCACTTCGCAACTGAGAAACACAAAATTATTCCCTAATGCGAGATGAGGAAAATATACGCTGCAGAATCTCAAGAGAAATACCACATTCACTCTTGAAAGGCAAAAGGGTAGTTGACTCCCTTTATGTGACTCAGAAATTTCACTAATGTCAGTTCCATTGGAGACGAGAACACACCTTATGGACTCAATTTGAGATGAGGTCCTATCCCCAATTAACAGCTCGAGAGTAAACCAGAAGTTCCCCTTCCAACTCAAAACGGGTCCTGCCCTCCCTGAATCATCCTGAACGAGTGTCTGAGGTCCCCGTCACAACTCGAGAAGTACTCCCTGCTTCCCGCCGAAACTCGAGAAACACCACAAAATTATCCCCTCAATGAGAGATGAGGTAATTTTGCGCTACAGAATCTTAAGACAATTCCCGCATTCCCGCTTGAAAGGCAAAAGGGTTCTTGACACACTTTATGCCACTCAGAAAGTTCCCTAACATCTGTCCCCATTGGAGAGGAGAACACACCTTATGGACTCAAATAGAGAATAGGCCCTATTCCCGTTAAAGGGCTGGAGAGTAATGCGGAAGTTCTCCTTCAAGCACAAAAGGGGACTTGACTTCCCTGAGGCAACTCAGGTGAGTTCCTGAGGTCCCCTCCCAACTGGAGAAGTAACCCCAGCTTCCCGCCGCAATTCGAGATACAGCATAAAATTATCCACTCAATGCGAGATGAAATTTTGTGCTACAGAATCTAAAGAGAAATGCCACATTCCCGCTTGAAAGGCAAAAGGGTACTTGACTCCCCTTAGACGACTCAGGATGGTCCCTAAAAACCATCCTTATTGGAGAGGAGAACACATTTTATGGACTCGAGAAGAGGCCCTATTCCCACTAAAGTGCTCGAGAGTAATCCGGAAGTTCCCTTACAGCAAAAAAGGGGAACTGACTTCCCTGAAGAAACTCGAGTGAGTTCCTGAGGTTCCGTCGCAACTGGAGAAATACCCCCAGGTTCCCGCCGCAATTCCAGAAACACCACAAAATTATCCCCTCAATGCAAGTTGAGGAAATTTTGTCCTGCAGAATCCCAGGAGAAATCCTACATTCCCGCTTGAAAGGCAAAAGGGTACTTGACTCTCTTTAGACGACTAAGAATGGCCCCTAAAACCTTCCTCATTTGAGAGGAGAACACACTTTATGGACTCAAATCGAGAAGAGGCAATATTCCTATTTAACGGCTGGAGAGATATCCGGAAGTTCCCCTATCAACACACAAGGGGACTTGACTTCCCTGAAGAAACCGGAGCGAGTTCCTGAGGTCCCCGTCGCAACTCGAAATGTACCCCCTGCTTCCCACCGCAACTCAAGAAACACCACAAAATTATCCCGTCAATGAGAGATGAGGTAATTTTGCGCTGCAGAATCTCAAGACAAATCGCCCATTCCCGCTTGAAAGGCAAAAGTGTACTTGACAAACTTTATGCCACTCAGAAATTTCCCTAATATCCGTCCCCAATGGAGAGGAGAACACAATTTATGGACTCAATTCGAGAAGAGGCCCTATTCCCATTAAAGGGTTCGAGAGTAATCCAGAAGTTCCTCTTCCAGCACAAAAGGGGACCTGGCTTCCCTGCAGTAACTCGAATGATTTCCTGAGGTCCCCTTCGCAACTCGAGAAGTACCCCTAGCTTCCCTCCGCAATACGAGAAACACCACAATATTATCCCCTCAATGAGACATGAGGAAATTTTGTGCTGCATAATCTCAAGAGAAATCCCACATTCACGCTTGAAAGGCAAAAGGGGACTTGACTCCCTTTAGGTGACTCAGAATGATCCCTAACATCCATCCTCAGTGGAGAGGATAACACAATTTATGGACTTAAATCAGGAAGAGGCAATAGTCCCATTTAACAGCTCCCGAGTAATCCGGAAATTCCCCTTCCAACAAAAAGGGAACTTGACTTCCCTGAAGCAACCCGAGGGAGTTCCTGAGTTCCCCGTCGCAACTCGTGACGTACAACCTGCTTCCTGCCTCAACTCGAGAAACACCACAAAATTATGCTCTCAATGTGAGATGAGGTAATTTTGCCCTGCAGAATCTCAAGAGAAATCCCACATTCCGGCTTGAGGCAAAAGGGTACTTGACAAACTTTAGGCGACTGAGAATGGTCCCTAAAATCCGTCCTCAGTGGAGAGGGGAACACACTTTATGGACTGAAATCGAGAAGAGCTAATATTCCCATTTAACGGCTCGAGAGTAATCCGAAAGTTCCCCTTCCAACACGAAACGGGACTTGACATCACTGAAGAAAGTGAAAGAGTTTCTGAGGTCCCCGTCGCAACTCGAGAAGTAATCACTGCTTCCGCCGGCAACTTGACCAACACCACAAAATCTGAAGAGAATTCACACATTCCCGCTGGAAAGGCAAAAGCGTACTTGACTTCCTTTGCCACTCAGAAAGTTCACTAACATTCATCCCCATTGGAAGGAGAACAAACTTTATGGACTCAATTCACGATGAGACTCTGTTCACATTTAAGGGCTCGAGAGGAAATCGGAAGTTCCCTTTCGAACACCAAAGGGGACCTGACTTCCCTGAAGTAACCCGAGCGAGTTCATGAGGTCCCAGTCGCTACTCGAGAAGCACCCCCAGTTTCCACCGCAACTCGAGAAACACCCCAAAATTATCCCCTCAATGCGAGATGAGGAATTTTTGCAATGCAGCATCTCAAGAGAAATACCACATTCCCACTTGAAAGGCAAAAAGTTACTTGAAACCCTTTATTCGACTCAGAACGTTCCCTCACACAGCCGTCCCCTTTGGAGAAGAGAACACACTTTATGGACTCAATTCGAGATGAGCCCCTGTGCACACTGAAGGGCTCGAGAGGAACCCGGAAGTTCCCCTTCCAACACCAAAGGGGACCTGACTTCCTTGAAGCATTCCCAGCGAGTTCCTGAGGTCCCCGATGCAACTCGAGAAGCATCCCCAGCTTCCTGCCGCACCTCGAGAAACACCCCAAAATTATGCCCTCAATGCGAGATGAGGAAATTTTGCGATGCAGAATCTCAAGAGAAAAACGACATTCCCTCTTGAATGGCAAAAAGGTACTTGACACCCTTTATTAGACACAGAAAGTTCCCTCACACAGCCATCCCCGTTGGAGAGGAGAACACATTTTATGGACTCAATTCGAGAGGAGCCCTTGTGCACATTGAAGGACTCTAGAGGAAACCGGAAGTTCACCTTCCAACAACAAAGGGGACCTGACTTCCCTGAAGCAAGCCCAGCGAGTTCCTGAGGTCCCCGTCACAGCTCGAGAAGCACCCCCAGCTTCCAGCCGCAACTGGAGAAACCAACTAAAATTATCCCCTCAATGCGAGATGAGCAAATTTTGAGAAGCAGCATCTCAAGTGAAACACCACATGACCTCTTGAAAGGCAAAAAGGTACTTGACACCCTTTATTCGACTCAGAAAGTTCCCTCACACAGCCGTCCCCTTTGGAGAGCAGAAAACACTTAATGAACTCAATTCGAGATGAGCCCCTGTGCAGTTTTAAGGGCTCGAGAGAAAAAGGGGAAATTCCCCTCCAACACCAAAGGGGACCTGACTTCCCCGAAGCAACCCCAGCGAGTTCCTGCGGTCCCCATCTCAACACGAGAAGTAACCCCAGGTTCCAGCCTCAACTCGAGAAACACCCCAAAATTATCCCCACCATGAGAGATGAGGAAATTTTGCGATGCAGAATCTCAAGAGAAATACCACATGCCCTCTTGAAAGGCAAAAAGGTACTTGATACACTTTATTCAACTCAGAAACTACCCTCACAAAGCCGTCCCCTTTGGAGAAGAGAACACACTTTATGGACTCAATTCGAGATGAGCCCCTGTGCACATTTAAGGGCTGGAGAGAAAACCGGAAGTTCCCCTTCCAACACCAAAGGGGACCTGACTTCCCTGAAGCAACCCCAGCGATTTCCTGAGGTCCACGTCGCACCTCGAGAAGCACCCCCAGCTTCCCCACGCAACTCGAGAAACACCACAGAATTATCCCCTCAATGCGAGATGAGGAAATTGGGCGATGCAGAATCTCACCAGAAATACCACATTCCCTCTGGAAAGGCAAAAATATTTTTTACACCCTTTATTTGACTCAGAAAATTCCCTCACACAGCCGTCCCTTTTGAGAGGAGAAAACACTTTATAGACTCAATTCGAGATGAGCCCCTGTTCACCTTTATGGGCTGGAGAGGAAACCGGAAGTTCCCCTTCCAACACCAAAGGGGACCTAATTTCCCTGTAGAAAACCCAGCGAGTTCCTGAGGTCCCCGTCGCAACTCGACAAGCACCCCAGCTTCCCGCCACAACTCGAGAAACACACCAAAATTATCCCCTCTATGCGAGATGAGGAAATTTTGCGCTACAAATTCTCAAAAGGAATATCACATTCCCTCTTGAAAGGCAAAGGTTTCTTGACACCCTTTTTTGCGACGCCGAAATTTAACTATCATCCATCCCCATTGGAGAGGAAAATAAACTTTAAGAACTCAATTCGAGATGAGCCCCTGTTCCCTTTTAAGGGCTCTAAAGTAAACCTAAATTTTCCCTTCCAACAAAAAGGGGACTTGACTTCCCTGAAGCAACCCGGGCAAGGTCCTGAGGTCCCCATCGTACCTCGAGAAGTACCCCCAGATTTTCGCTGCAACTCGAGAAACACCACAAAATTATTCCCTCAATGCGAGATGAAGAAATTTTGCGCTGCAGAATTTCAAGAGAAATACCACATTCCTTCTTGCAAGGCAAAAGGGTACAGGACACCCTTTTTGCGACTCAGAAAGTTCCCTCACACAGCCGTCCCCTTTGGAGAGGAGAACACACTTTATGGACTCAATATGAGATGAGCCCCTATTCCCATTTAACGGCTCGAGAGTAAACCGGAAGTTCCCCTTCCAACTGCAATGGGGACCTGACTGCCCTGAAGCAACCAGAGCGACTTCCTGGGGTCCCCGTCGCAACTCGAGCAGTTACCCCAGCTTCCCGCAGCAACAAGAGAAAAACCACAAAATTTTCCCCGCAATGTGAGGTGAGGAAATTTTGTGCTGCATCTCAAGAGAAATATCACATTCTCTCTTGAAAGGCAAAAGGGTACTTGACACCCTTTATGCGACTCAAAAAGTTCCCTCACACAGCCGTCACCATTGGAGAGGAGAACACACTTTAAGGACTCAATTCCAGAGGAGGCCCTATTCCCTTTTAAGGGCTCCAGAGTAAACCGGACGTTCCTATTCCAAAACGAAAGGGGACCTGACTTCCCTGAATCAACACGAGCGAGTTTCTGAGGTCCCCGACGAACTTCGAGAAGTACCCCCAGCTTCTCCCTGCAACTATAGAAACACCACAATATTATAGACTCAATGCGAGATGAGGAAATTTTGCGCTGCAAAATCTCAAGTGAAATACCACATTCCCGCTTGAAAGGCAATGGGTACTTGACACCCTTTATTCGACTCAGAAATTTCACTAACATCAGTCCCCATTGGAGAGGAGAACACATTTTATGGACTCAATTCAAGATAAGCCCCTATTTCCATTAACGGCTCGAGAGCAAACCGGAGGTTCCCCTTCCAAAAAAAAAGGTGTCCTGACTTCCGTGAAGCAACCCGAGCGAGTTCCTGAAGTCCCGGTCTCAACCTGAGAAGCACCCCCAGCTTCCCGCCGCAACTCGAGAAACACCCCAAAATTATTCCCTCCATGCGAGATGAGGAAATTTGGCGATGCAGCATCTCAAGAGAAATTCCACATTCCCTCTGGAAAGGCAAAAAGGTACTTGACACCCTTTATTCGACTCAGAAAGTTCCCTCACACAACCGTCCCCTTTGGAGAGGAGAACACACTTTACGGACTCAATTCGAGAGGAGCCCCTGTGCACATTGAAGAGCTCCAGAGGAAACCGGAAGTTCCCCTTACAACACCAAAGGGGACCTGACTTCCCTGAAGCAACCCCAGCGAGTTCCTGAGGTCCCCGTCGCAACTCGAGAAGCACCCCCAGCTTCCCGCCGCAACTCGAGAAACAGACAAAAATTCTTCCCTCCATGCGAGATGAGGAAATTTGGCGATGCACCATCTCAAGAGAAATACCACATTCCCTCTGGAAAGGCAAAAAGGTACTTGACACCCTTTATTCGACTCAGAAAGTTCCCTCACACAGCCGTCCCCTTTGGAGAGAAGAACACACTTTACGGACTCAATTCGAGAGGAGCCCCTGTGCACATTGAAGGGCTCGAGAGGAAACCGGAAGTTTCCCTTCCAACACCAAAGAGGAGCTGACTTCCCTGAAGCAACCCCAGCGAGTTCCTTAGGTCCCCGTCGCAACTCGAGAAGTACTCCCAGCTTCCAACCGCAACTCGAGCAACACCCCAAAATTCTCCCCTCCATGCGAAATGAGGAAATTTGTCGATGCAGCATCTCACGAGAAATACCACATTCCCTCTGGAAAGGCAAAAAGGTACTTGACACCCTTTATTCGACTCAGAAAGTTCCCTCACACAGCCGTCCCCTTTGGAGAGGAGAACACACTTTACGGACTCAATTCGAGGGGAGACCCTGTGCACATTGTAGGGCTCGACAGGAAAACGGAAGTTCCCCTTTCAACACCAAAGGGGACCTGATATCCCAGAAGCAACACCAGCGAGGTCCTGAGGTCCCCGTCGCAACTCGAGAAGCACCCCCAGCTTCCCGCCACAACTCGAGAAACACCCCAAATTCTCCCCTCCATGCGAGATGAGGAAATTTGGCGATGCAGCATCTCAGGAAAAATACCACATTCCCTCTTGAAAGGCAAAAAGGTATTTGACACCCTTTATTCGACTCAGAAAGTTTCCTCACACAGCCGTCCCCTTTGGAGTGGAGAACACAGTTTCTGGACTCAATTCGAGAGGAGTACCTGTGCACACAGAAGGGCTCGAGAGGAAACCGGAATTTACCCTTCCAACACCAAAGGGGACCTGACTTCCATGAAGCAACTCCAGCGAGTTCCTGAGGTCCCCGTCGCAACTCGAGAAGCACCCCCAGCTTCCCGCCGCAACTCGAGAAACACACCAAAATTATCCCCTCCATGCGAGATGAGGAAATTTGTCGATGCAGCATCTCACGAGAAATACCACATTCCCTCTGGAAAGGCAAAAAGGTACTTGACACCCTTTATTCGACTCAGAAAGTTCCCTCACTCAGCCGTCCCCTTTGGAGAGGAGAACACATTTTACGGACTCAATTCGAGGGGAGCCCCTGTGCACATTGAAGGGCTCGACAGGAAATCGGAAGTTCCCCTTCCAACACCAAAGGGGACCTGACTTTCCTGAAGCAACCCCAGCGAGTTCTTGACGTTCCCGTCGCAACTCGAGAAGCACCCCCAGCTTCCCACCGCAACTCGAGAAACACCCCAAAATTATCCCCTCCATGCGAGATGAGGAAATTTGGCGATGCAGCATCTCACGAGAAATAGCACATTCCCTCTGGAAAGGCAAAAAGGTACTTGACACCCTTTATTCGACTCAGAAAGTTCCCTCACACAGCCGTCCCCTTTGGAGAGGAGAACACACTTTACGGACTCAATTCGAGGGGAGCCCCTGTGCACATTGAAGGGCTCGAGAGGAAACTGGAATTTCCCCTTCCAACAACAAAGGGGACTTGACTTCCCTGAAGCAACCCCAGCGAGTTCCTGAGGTCCCCGTCGCAACTCGAGAAGCACCCCCAGCTTCCCGCCGCAACTCGAGAAACACCCCAAAATTATCCCCTCCATGCGAGATGAAGAAATTTGGCGATGCAGCATCTCACGAAAAATACCACATTCCCTCTGGAAAGGCAAAAAGGTACTTGACACCCTTTATTCGACTCAGAAAGTTCCCTCACACAGCCGTCCCCTTTGGAGAGGAGAACACACTTTATGGACTCAATTCGAGAGGAGCCCCTGTGCACATTGAAGGGCTCGAGAGGAAACCGGAAGTTCCCCTTCCAACACCAAAGGGGAACTGACTTCCCTGAAGCAACCCCAGCGAGTTCCTGAGGTCCCAGTCGCAACTCGAGAAGCACCCCCAGCTTCCCGCCGCACCTCGAGAAACAGACGAAAATTCTTCCCTCCATGCGAGATGAGGAAATTTGGCGATGCAGCATCTCACGAGAAATACCACATTCCCTCTGGAAAGGCAAAAAGGTACTTGACACCCTTTATTCGACTCAGAAAGTTCCCTCACACAGCCGTCCCCTTTGGAGAGGAGAAAACACTTTACGGACTCAATTCGAGGGGAGCCCCTGTGCACATTGAAGGGCTCAAGAGGAAACCGGAAGTTTCCCTTCCAACACCAAAGAGGAGCTGACTTCCCTGAAGCAACCCCAGCGAGTTCCTTAGGTCCCCGTCGCAACTCGAGAAGTACTCCCAGCTTCCAACCGCAACTCGAGCAACACCCCAAAATTCTCCCCTCCATGCGAGATGAGGAAATTTGTCGATGCAGCATCTCACGAGAAATACCACATTCCCTCTGGAAAGGCAAAAAGTTACTTGACACCCTTTATTCGACTCAGAAAGTTCCCTCACACAGCCGTCCCATTTGGAGAGGAGAACACACTTTACGGACTCAATTCGAGGGGAGACCCTGTGCACATTGAAGGGCTCGACAGGAAACCGGAAGTTCCCCTTCCAAAACCAAAGGGGACCTGACTTCCCTGAAGCAACACCAGCGAGGTCCTGAGGTCCCCGTCGCAACTCGAGAAGCACCCCCAGCTTCCCGCCGCAACTCGAGAAACACCCCAAATTCTCCCCTCCATGCGAGATGAGGAAATTTGGCGATGCAGCATCTCAGGAAAAATACCACATTCCCTCTTGAAAGGCAAAAAGGTACTTGACACCCTTTATTCGACTCAGAAAGTTCCCTCACACAGCCGTCCCCTTTGGAGTGGAGAACACAGTTTCCGGCTCAATTCGAGAGGAGTACCTGTGCACACTGAAGGGCTCGAGAGGAAACCGGAATTTACCCTTCCAACACCAAAGGGGACCTGACTTCCATGAAGCAACCCCAGCGAGGTCCTGAGGTCCCCGTCGCAACTCGAGAAGCACCCCCAGCTTCCCGTCGCAACTTGAGAAACACCCCACAATTATCCCCTCCATGCGAGATGAGGAAATTTGGCGATGCAGCATCTCAAGGGAAATACGACATTCCCTCTGGAAACGCAAAAAGGTACTTGACACCCTGTATTCCACTCAGAAAGTTCCCTCACACAGCCGTCCCCTTTGGAGAGGAGAACACACTTTATGGACTCAATTCGAGAGGAGACCCTATGCACATTGAAGGGCTCGAGAGGATACCGGAAGTTCCCCTTCCAATACCAAGGGGAACTGACTTCCCTGAAGCAACGCCAGCGAGTTCCTGAGGTCCCCGTCTCAACTCGGAAAGCACCCCAAGCTTCCCGCCGCAACTCGAGAAACACCCCAAAAATTATCCCCTCCATGCGAGATGAGGAAATTTGGCGATGCAGCATCTCAAGAGAAATACCAAATTCCCTCTGGAAAGGCAAAAAGGTACTGGACACTCTTTTTTCGACTCAGAAAGTTCCCTCACACAGCCGTCCGCTTTGGAGAGGACAACACACTTTACCGACTCAATTCGAGAGGAGTCCCTGTGCATATTGAAGGGCTCGAGATGAAACCAGAAGTTCCCCTTCCAACACCAAAGGTGACCTGTCTTCCCTGAAGCAACCCCAGCGAGTTCCCGAGGTCCCCGTCGCAACCTAGAAGTACCCCCAACTTCCCGCCGCAACTCGAGAAACAACCCAAAATTATCCCCTCCATGCGAGATGAGGAAATTTAGCGATTCAGCATCTCAAGAGAAACACCAAATTCCCTCTGGAAAGGCAAAAAGGTACTTGACACCCTTTATTCGACTCAGAAATTTCCCTCACACAGCCGTTCCCTTTGGACCGGAGAACACACTTAACGGACTCAATTCGAGAGGAGCCCCTGTGCACATTGAAGGGCTCGAGAGGAAACCGGAAGTTCCCCTTCCAACACCAAAGGGGACCTGACTTCCCTGAAGCAAACCCAGCGAGTTCCTGAGGTCACCGTCGCAACTCGAGAAGCACCCCCAGCTTCCCGGCGCAACTCGAGAAACACCCCAAAATTATCCCCTCCATGCGAGATGAGGAAATTTGGCGATGCAGCATCTCAAGAGAAATACCCCATTCCCTCTGGAAAGGCAAAAAGGTACCTGACACCCTTTATTCGAATCAGAAAGTTCCCTCACACAGCCGTCCCCTTTGGAAAAGAGAACACACTTTATGGACTCAAATCGAGAGGAGCCCCTGTGCACATTGAAGGGCTCGAGAGGAAACCGGAAGTTCCCCTTCCAACACCAAAGGGGACCTGACTTCCCTGAAGCAAACCCAGCGAGTTCCTGAGGTCACCGTCGCAACTCGAGAAGCACCCCCAGCTTCCCGGCGCAACTCGAGAAACACCCCAAAATTATCCCCTCCATGCGAGATGAGGAAATTTGGCGATGCAGCATCTCAAGAGAAATACCCCATTCCCTCTGGAAAGGCAAAAAGGTACCTGACACCCTTTATTCGAATCAGAAAGTTCCCTCACACAGCCGTCCCCTTTGGAAAAGAGAACACACTTTATGGACTCAAATCGAGAGGAGCCCCTGTGCACATTGAAGGGCTCGAGAGGAAACCGGAAGTTCCCCTTCCAACACCAAAGGAGACCTGACTTCCCTGAAGCAAACCCAGTGAATTCCTGAGGTCTCCGTCGCAACTCGAGAAGCACCCCCAGCTTACCGCCGCAACTCGAGAAACACCCCAAAATTATCCCTCCATTCGAGATGCGGAAATTTGGCGATGCAGCATCTCAAGAGAAATACCACATTCCCTGTGGAAAGGCAAAAAGGTACTTGACACCCTTTATTCGACTCAGAATGTTCCCTCACACAGCCGTCCCCTTTGGAGAGGAGAACACAATTTACGGACTCAATTCGAGAGGAGCCACTGTGCACATTGAAGGGCTCGAGAGAAAACCGGAAGTTCCCCTTCCAACACCAAAGGGGACCTGACTTCCCAGAAGCAACCCCAGCGAGGTCCTGAGGTCCCCGTCGCATCTCGAGGAGCACTCCCAGCTTTCCGCCGCAACTCGCGAAACACCCCAAAATTATCCCCTCCATGCGAGATGAGGAAATTTGGCGAGGCACTATCTCAAGAGAAATACCACATTCCCTCGGAAAGAAAAAAGGTACTTGACACCCTTTATTAGACTCAGAAAGTTCCCTCACACAGCCGTCCCCTTTGGAGAGGACAACACACTTTACGGATTCAATTCGAGAGGAGCCACTGTGCACATTGAAGGGCTCGAGAGGAAACCGGACGTTCCGCTTCCAACAACAAAGGGGACCTTACTTCCCTGAAGCAACCCCAGCGAGTTCCTGTGTACCCCGTTTCAACTCGAGAAGCACCCCAAGCTTCCCGCCGCAACTCGAGAAACACCCCAAAATTATCCCCTCCATGCGAGATGAGGAAATTTGGCGATGCAGCATCTCAAGAGAAACACCACATTCCCTCTCGAAAGGCAAAAATGTACTTGACACCCTTTATTCGACTCAGAAAGTTCCCTCACACAGCCGTCCCCTTTGGAGAAGAGAACACACTTTACGGACTCAATTCAAGAGGAGCCCCTGTGCAGATTGAAGGGCTCGAGAAGAAACCGGAAGTTCCCCTTCCAACACCAAAGGGGACCTGACTTCCCTGAAGCAACCCCAGCGAGTTCCTGAGGTCCCCGTCGCAACTTCAGCAGCACCTCCAGCTTCCCGCCGCAACTCGAGAAACACCCCAAAATTATCCCCTCCATGCGAGATGAGGAAATTTGGCGAGGCAGCATCGCAAGAGAAATAGCACATTACCTCGGAAAGGAAAAAAGGTACTTGACACCCATTATTCGACTCAGAATGTTCCCTCACACAGCCGTCCCCTTTGGAGAGGAGAACACACTTTACGGACTCAATTCGAGAGGAGCCCCTGTGCACATTGAAGGGCTCGGGAGGAAATCGGAAGTTCCCCTTCCAACACCAAAGGGGACCTGAGTTCCCTGAAGCAACCCCAGCGAGTTCCTGAGGTCCCCTTCGAAACTCGAGAGCACACCCAGCTTCCCGCCGCAACTCGAGAAACACCCGAAAATTATCCCCTCCATGCGGGATGAGGAAATTTGGCGATGCAGCATCTCAAGAGAAATACCACATTCCCTCTGGAAAGGCAAAAACGTACTTGACACCCTTAATGCGACTCAGAAAGTTCCCTCACACAGCCGTCCCCTTTGAACAGGAGAACACACTTTACGGACTCAATTCGAGAGGAGCCCCTGTGCACATTGAAGGGCTCGAGAGGAAACCGGAAGTTCCCCTTCCAAGACCAAAGGGGACCTGACTTCCCTGAAGCAACCCCAGCGAGTTCCTGAGGTCCCCGTCGCAACTCGAGAAGCACCCCCAGCTTCGCGCCGCAACTCGAGAAACACCCCAAAATTATCCCCTCAATGCGAGATGAGGAAATTTTGCGATGCAGCATCTCAAGAGAAATACCACATTCCCTCTTGAAATGTAAAAAAGTACTTGACACCCTTTATTCGACTCAGAAAGTTCCCTCACAAAGCCGTCCCCTTTGGAGAGGAGAATACACTTTATGGACTCAGTTCGAGATGAGCACCTGTGCACATATAATGGCTCGAGAGGAAACCGGAAGTTCCCCTTCCAGCACCAAAGGCGACCTAACTTCCCTGAAGGAACCCCAGCGAGTTCCTGAGATCCCCGTCGCAACTCGAGAAACACCCCCAGCTACCCGCCGCAACTCGAGAAACACCCCTAAATTATCCCCTCAATGCGAGATGAGGAAATTTTGCAATGCAGCATCTCAAGAGAAATACCACATTCCCTCTTGAAAGGCAAAAAGGTACTGGACACCCTTTATTCGACTCAGAAAGTTCCCTCACACAGCCCTCCCCTTTTAGAGGAGAACACACATTATGGACTCAATTTGAGATGAGCCCCTGTGCACATTTAAGGGCTCGAGAGGAACCCGGATGTTCCCCTTCCAACATCAAAGAGGACCTGACATCGATGAAGCAACCGCAGCGAGTTCCTGAGGTCCCCGTCGCAACTCGAGAAACACCGCCATCTTCCCGCTGCAACTTGAGAAACACCCCAAAATTATCCCCTCAATGCGAGATGAGGAAATTTTGCGATGCAGCATCTCACGAGAAATACCAAATTCCCTCTGGAAAGGCAAAAAGGTTCTTGACATCCTTTATTCGACTCAGAAATTTCCCTCACACAGCCGTCCCCTTTGGAGAGGAGAACACACTTTCCGGACTCAATTCCAGAGGAGCCCCTGTGCACATTGAAGGGCTCGAGAGGAAACCGGAAGTTCCCCTTCCAACACCAAAGGGGACCTGACTTCCCTGAAGCAACCCCAGCGAGTTCCTGAGGTCCCTGTCCCAACTCGAGAAGCACTCCCAGCTCCCCCCCGCAACTCGAGAAACACCCCAAAATTCTCCCCTCCATGCGAGATGAGGAAATTTGGCGATGCAGCATCTCACGAAAAATACCACATTCCCTCTGGATAGGCAAAAAGCTACTTGACACCCTTTATTCGACTCAGAAAGTTCCCTCACACAGCCGTCCCCTTTGGAGAGGAGCACACACTTTACGGACTCAATTCGAGGGGAGCCCCTGTGCACATTGAAGGGCTCGAGAGGATACCGGAAGTTCCCCTTCCAACACCAAAGAGGACCTGACTTCCCTGAAGCAACCCCAGCGAGTTCCTGAAGTCCCCGTCGCAACTCGAGAAGTACTCCCAGCTTACATCCGCAACTGGAGCAACACCCCAAAATTATCCCCTCCATGCGAGATGAGGAAATTTGGCGATGCAGCATCTCACGAGAAATACCACATTCCCTCCGGAAAGGCAAAAAGGTACTTGACACCCTTTATTCGACTCAGAAAGTTCCCTCACACAGCCGTCCCCTTTGGAAAGGAGAACACACTTTACGGACTCAATTCGAGAGGAGCCCCTGTGCACATTGAAGGGCTCGAGAGGAAACCGGAAGTTCCCCTTCCAACACCAAAGGGGACCTGACTTCCCTGAAGCAACCCCAGCGAGTTCCTGAGGTTCCCGTCGCAACTCGAGAAGCACCCCCAGCTTCTCCCGCAACTCGAGAAACACCCCAAAATTATCCCCTTCATGCGAGATGAGGAAATTTGGTGCTACAGCAATTCAAGAGAAATACCACATTCCCTCTAGAAAGGCAAAAAGGTACTTGACACCCTTTATTCGACTCAGAAAGTTCCCTCACACAGCCGTCCCCTTTGGAGAGGAGAACACACTTTCCGGACTCAATTCCAGAGGAGCCCCTGTGCACATTGAAGGGCTCGAGAGGAAACCGGAAGTTCCCCTTCCAACACCAAAGGGGACCTGACTTCCCTGAAGCAACCCCAGCGAGTTCCTGAGGTCCCCTTCGAAACTCGAGAGCACACCCAGCTTCCCGCCGCAACTCGAGAAACACCCGAAAATTATCCCCTCCATGCGGGATGAGGAAATTTGGCGATGCAGCATCTCAAGAGAAATACCACATTCCCTCTGGAAAGGCAAAAACGTACTTGACACCCTTTATGCGACTCAGAAAGTTCCCTCACACAGCCGTCCCCTTTGGACAGGAGAACACACTTTACGGACTCAATTCGAGAGGAGCCCCTGTGCACATTGAAGGGCTCGAGGGGAAACCGGAAGTTCCCCTTCCAAGACCAAAGGGGACCTGACTTCCCTGAAGCAACCCCAGCGAGTTCCTGAGGTCCCCATCGCAACTCGAGAAGCACCCCCAGCTTCGCGCCGCAACTCGAGAAACACCCCAAAATTATCCCCTCAATGCGAGATGAGGAAATTTTGCGATGCAGCATCTCAAGAGAAATACCACATTCCCTCTTGAAAGGCAAAAAGGTACTGGACACCCTTTATTCGACTCAGAAAGTTCCCTCACACAGCCCTCCCCTTTTAGAGGAAAACACACATTATGGACTCAATTTGAGATGAGCCCCTGTGCACATTTAAGGGCTCGAGAGGAACCCGGATGTTCCCCTTCCAACATCAAAGAGGACCTGACATCGATGAAGCTACCGCAGCGAGTTCCTGAGGTCCCCGTCGCAACTCGAGAAACACCGCCATCTTCCCGCCGCAACTTGAGAAACACCCCAAAATTATCCCCTCAATGCGAGATGAGGAAATTTTGCGATGCAGCATCTCAAGAGAAATGCCACATTCCCTCTTGAAAGGTAAAAATGTACTTGCCACCCTTTATTCGACTCAGAAAGTTTCCTCACACAGCCGTCCCCTTTGGAGAGGAGAACACACTTTACGGACTCAATTCGAGAGGAGCCCCTGTGCACATTGAAGGGCTCGAGAGAAACCCGGACGTTCCCCTTCCAAACGCAAAGGGGCCTGACTCCCTGGAGCAACCCCAGCGACTTCCTGAGGTCCCCGTCGCAACTCGAGAAGCACCCCCAGCTTCCCGACGCAACTCAAGAAACACCCCAAAATTATTCCCTCAATGCGAGATGAGGAAATTTTGCGATGCAGCATCTCAAGAAAAATACCACATTCCCTCTTGCAAAGGAAAAAGGTACTTGACACTCTTTATTCGACTCAGATAGTTCCCTCACACAGCCGTCCCCTTTGGAGAGAACACACTTTATCGACTCGATTCAAGATGAGCCCCTGTGCACATTTAAGGGCTCGAGAGGAACCCGGAAGTTCCCCTTCCAACACCAAAGAGGACATGACTTCCCTGAAGCGACCCCAGCGAGTTCCTGAGGTCCCCGTCGCAACTCGAGAAGCACCGCCAGCTTCCCGCTGCAACTCGAGAAACACCCCAAAATTATTCTCTCAATGCGAGGTGAGGAAATTTTGCAATGCAGCATCTCAAGAGAAATACCACATTTCCTCTTGAAAGGCAAAAAGGTACTTGACACCCTTTATTCGACTCAGAAAGTTCCCTCACACAACAGTCCCATTTGAGGAGTACAGACTTCATTCACTCAATTCGAGATGAGCCCCTGTGCACATTTAAGTGCTCAATAGGAACCCGCAAGTTCCCCTTCCAACACCAAAGGGGACCTTACTTCCCTGAAGCAACCCCAGGGAGTTCCTGTGTTCCCCGTCCCAACTCTTGAAGCACTCCCAGCTTCCCGGTGCAACTCGAGAAACACCCCAAAATTACTCCCTCCGTGCGAGATGAGGAAATTTGGCGATGCAGCATCTAAAGAGAAATACCACATTCCCTCTTGAAAGACAAAAAGATACTTCACACCCTTTATTCGACTCAGGAAGTTCCCTGACACAGCCATCCCTTTTTAGAGGAGAACACACTTTAAGGACTCAATTGGAGATCAGCCCCTGTGTACATTTAAGGGCTCGAGAGGAACACGGAAGTTCCCCTTCCAAGAGCAAATGGGACCTGACTTCCCTGAAGCAAACCCAGCGAGTTCCTGAGGTCCCCGTCGCAACTCGAGAAGCACCCCCAACTTCCCGCCGCGACTCGAGAAACACCCCAAGATTATCCCCTCAATGCCAGATGAGGAAATTTTGCGATGCATCATCTCAAGAGAAATACCACATTCCCTCTTGAAAGGCAAAAAAGTACTTGACATCCTTTATTCAACTCAGGAAGTTCCCTCACACTGCCGTCCCCTTTGGAGAAAACACACTTTATGGACTCAATTCGAGATGAGCCCCTGTGCACATTTAAGGGTTCAAGAGGCACCCGGTCGTTCCCCTTCCAACAGCAAAGGGCCCTGACTTCCCTGAAGCAACCCCAGCGAGTTCCTGAGGTCCCCATCACAACTCTTGAAGGACCCCCAGCTTTCTGCCGCATCTCGAGAAACACCCCAAAATTATCCCCTCAATGTGAAATGAGGAAATTTTGCGATGCAGCATCTCAAGAGAAATATACCTTCCCTCTTGAAAGACAAAAAGGTACTTGACACCCTTTATTCGACTCAGAAAGTTCCCTGACACAACAGTCCCATTTCAGAGGAGTATACTCTTCAATGACTCAATTCGAGATTAGCCCCTGTGTACATTTAAGGGCTCGAGAGGAACCCGGAAGTTTTTCTTCCAAAAGCAAAGGGGACCTTACTTCCCTGAAGAAACCGCAGCGAGTTCCTGAGGTCCCATTCGCAACTCGAGAAGCACCCCCAGCTTCCCGCCGCAACTCCAGAAACACACCAAAATTTTCCCCTCATTGCGAGATGAAGAAATTTTGCGATGCAGCATCTCAAGAGAAATACCACATTCCCTCTTGAAAGGCAAAAACCTACTTGACACCCTTTATTCGACTCAGAAAGTTCCCTCACACAGCCATCCCCTTTTAGAGGAGAACACAGTTTATGGACTCAATTCGAGATGAGACCCTGTGCACATTTAAGGGCTCGAGAGGAAACCGGAAGTTTCCCTTCTAACACCAAAGGGGACCTGACTTCCCTAAAGAAACCCCAGCAAGTTCCTGAGGTTCCCGTCGCACCTCGAGAAGCACACCCAGCTTCCCGCCGCAACACGAGAAACACTCCAAAATTATCCCCTCAATGCGAGATGAGGAAATTTTGCGATGCAGCATCTCAGGAGAAATACCACATTCCCTCTTGAAAGGCAAAAAGTTACTTGACACCCTTTATTCGAGTCAGAAATTTCCCTCACACAGCCGTCCCCTTAGCAGAGAACACACTTTATGGACTCAATTCGAGATGAGACCCTGTGCACATTTAAGGGCTCGATAGGAACCCGGAAGTTCCCCTTCCAACAGCAAAGGGGACCTGACTTCCCTGATGTAACCCCAGCGAGTTCCTGAGGTCCCCGTCGCAACTCGAGAAGCCCCCCCAGCTTCCCGACGCAACTCCAGAAACACAGCAAAATTTTCCCCTCAATGCGAGATGAAGAAATTTTGCGATGCAGCATATCAAGAGAAATACCACATTCCCTCTTGAAAGGCAAAACGTTACTTGACACCCTTTATTCGACTCAGAAAGTTCCCTCACACAGCCGTCCCCTTTTAGAGGGGAATCCACTTTATGGACTCAATTCGAGATGAGTCCCTGTGCACATTTAAGGGCTCGAGAGGAACCCGGAAGTTTTTCTTCCAAAAGCAAAGGGGACCTTATTCCCTGACGCAACCCCAGCGAGTTCCTGAGGTCCCAGTCGCAACTCGAGAAGCACCCCCAGCTTCCCGCCGCAACTCCAAAAACACACCAAAATTTTCCCCTCAATGCGAGATGAAGAAATTTTGCGATGCAGCATCTCAAGAGAAATACCACATTCCCTCTTGAAAGGCAAAAACCTACTTGACACCCTTTATTTGACTCAGAAAGTCCCCTCACACAGCCGTCCCCTTTTAGAGGAGAACACAGTTTATGGACTCAATTCGAGATGAGCCCCTGTGCACATTTAAGGGCTCGAGAGGAAACCGGAAGTTCCCCTTCCAACACCAAAGGGGACCTGACTTCCCTAAAGCAACCCCAGCGAGTTCCTGAGGTTCCCGTTTCACCTCGAGAAGCACACCCAGCTTCCCGCCGCAACACGAGAAACACTCCAAAATTATCCCCTCAATGCGAGATGAGGAAATTTTGCGATGCAGCATCTCAAAGAAATACCACATTCCCTCTTGAAAGGCAAAAAGGTACTTGACACCCTTTATTCGAGTCAGAAAGTTCCCTCACACAGCCGTCCCCTTTGCAGAGAACACACTTTATGGACGCAATTCGAGATGACACCCTGTGCACATTTAAGGGCTCGATAGGAACCCGGAAGTTCCCCTTCCAACACCAAAGGGGACCTGACTTCCCTGAAGCAACCCCAGTGTGTTTCTGAGGTCTTCGTCGTAACTCGAGAAGCACCCGCAGCTTTCCGCCGCAACTCGAGAAACACTCCAATATTATCCCCTCAATGCGAGATGAGGCAATTTTGCGATGCAGCATCTCAAGAGAAATACCACATTCCCTCTTGAAAGGCATAAAGGTACTTGACACCCTTTATTCGACTCAGAAAGTTCCCTCACACAGCCGTCCCCTTTGGAAATGAGAACACACTTTATGGACTCAATTCGAGATGAGTCCCTGTGCACATTGAAGGGCTCGAGAGGAACCCGGAAGTTGCCCTTCCAACGCCAAAGGGGAACTGACTTCCCTGAAGCAACCCCAGCGAGTTCCTGAGGTCACGGTCGCAACTCGAGAAGCACCCCCAGCTTCCCGCCACAACTCGAGAAACACCCCAAAATTATCCCCTCCATGCGAGATGAGGAAATTTGGCGATGCAGCATCTCAAGAGAAACACCACATTCCCTCTGAAAAGGCAAAAAGGTACTTGACACCCTTTTTTCGACCCAGAAAGTTCCCTCACACAGCCGTCCCCTTTGGAGAGAACACACATTATCCACTCAATTCGAGATGAGACCCTGTGCATATTTAAGGGCTTTAGAGGAACCCGGAAGTTCCCCTTCCAACACCGAAGGGGACCTGACTTCCCTGAAGCAACCCCAGCGAGTTCCTGAGGTCCGCGTCGCAACTCGAGAAGCACCCCCAGCTTCCCGCCGCAACTCGTAAAACACACCAAAATTATCCCCTCAATGCGAGATGAGGAAATTTTGCAATGCATCATCTCAAGAGAAATAACACATTCCCTCTTGAAAGGCAAAAAGTTACTTGATACCCTTTATTCGACTCAGAAAGTTCCCTCACACAGCCGTCCCCTTTTAGTGGAGAACAAACTTTATGGACTCAATTCGAGATGAGCCCCTGTGTACATATAAGGGCTCGAGATGAACAGGGAAGTTCCCCTTCCAACAACAAAGGGGACCTGAATTCCCTGAAGCAACGCCAGCGAGTTCCTGAGGTCCCCGTCGCAACTCTTGAAGCACCCCTGGTTCCCGCCGTAACTCGAGAGACACTCCAAAATTATTCCCTCAATGCGAGATGAGAAAATTTTGCGATGCAGCATCTCAAGAGAAATACCACATTCCCTCTTGTAAGGCAAAAAGGTACTTAACACCCATTATTCTACTCAGAAAGTTCCCTCACACAGCCATCCGCTTTTAGAGGAGAACACACTTCATGGACTCAATTCGAGATGAGCCCCTGTGCACATTTAAGGGCTCGAGAAGAACCCGGAAGTTCCCCTTCCAACACCAAAGAGGACCTGACTTCCTTTAAGCAACCCCAGCGAGTTCCTGAGGTCCCCATTGCAACTCGAGAAGAACCACCAGCTTCAAGCCGCAACTATGAAAACACCCCAAAATTATACCCTCAATGCGAGATGAGGAAATTTTCCCATGCAGAATCTCAAGAGAAATACCACATTGCCTCTTGAAAAGCAAAAAGGTACTTGACACCCTTTATTCGACTCAGAAAGTTCCCTCACACAGCCGTCCCTTTGGAGAGGAGAAGACACTTTATGGACTCAATTCGAGATGAGCCCCTGTTCACATTTAAGGGCTTGAGAGGAAACCGGAAGTTCCCCTTCCAAAACCAAAGGGGACCTGACTTCCCTGAAGCGACCCGAGCGAGTTCCTGAGGTCCCCGTAGCAAATTGAGTTGTACCCCCAGCTTCCTGCCGCAACTCGGGAAACACCAAAAAATTATCCCCTCAATGCGAGATGAGGAAATTTTGCGATGCATAATCTCAAGAGAAATACCACCTTCCCTCTTGAAAGGCAAAGTTTTCTTGACACCCTTTTTTGGGACGCAGAAATTTCACTATCATCCATCCCCATTGGAGAGGAAAATAAACTTTACGAACTCAATTCGAGATGAGCCCCTATTCCCATTTAACGGCTCTAGAGCAAACCTAAATTTTCCTTTCCAACAAAAAGGGGATTTGACTTCCCTGAAGAAACCCGAGCAAGGTCCTGATGTCCCCATCGTACCTCGAGAAGTACCCCCAGATTCCTGCCGCAACTCGAGAAACACCACAAAATTATTCCCTCAATGCGAGATGAAGAAATTTTGCGCTGCAGTATTTCAAGAGAAACACCACATTCCTTCTTGCAAGGCAAAAGGGTACAGGACACCCTTTTTGCGACTCAGAAAGTTCCCTCACACAGCCGTCCCCTTTGGAGAGGAGAACACACTTTATGGACTCAATACGAGATGAGCCCATATTCCCACTTAATTGCTCGGGAGTAAACCGGAAGTTCAGCTTACAACTCCAATGGGGACCTGACTGCCCTGAAGCAACCAGAGCGACATCCTGGGGTCCCCGTCGCAACTCGAGCAGTTACCACAGCTTCCCGCCACAACCAGAGAAAAACCACAAAATTTTCACCGCAACGCGAGGTGAGGAAATTTTGTGCTGCATCTCAAAAGAAATATCACATTCCCGCTTGAAAGGCAATGGGTACTTGACACCCTTTATTCGACTCAGAAATTTCACTAACATCAGTCCCCATTGGAGAGGAGAACACATTTTATGGACTCAATTCTAGATGAGCCCCTATTCCCATTAACAGCTCGAGAGTAAACCGGAGGTTCCCCTTCCAACAAAAAAGGGGTCCTGACTTCCGTGAAGCAACCCGAGCGAGTTCCTGAAGTCCCCGTCTCAACCTGAGAAGCACCCCCAGCTTCCCGCTGCAAATCGAGAAACACCACAAAATTATCCCCTCAATATGAGAGGAGGAAATTTTGCGATGCAGAATCTCAAGAGAAATACCACAATCCCTTTTGAGGAGGCAAAAACGTACTTGACACCCTTTATTCGACTCAGAAAGTTCCCTCAAACAGCTGTCCCCTTTGGAAAGGAGAACACACTTTATGGACTCAATTCGAGATGAGCCCCTGTTCACATTTAAGGGCTCGAGAGTAAACCGTAAGTTCCCCTTCCAACATCAAAGGGGAGCTGACTTCCCTGAAGAAATCCAAGCGAGTTCCTGAGGTCCCCGTCGCTACTAGAGAAGCACCCCCAGCTTCCCGCCGCAACTCGGGAAACACCACAAAATTATCCCTTAAATGCGAGATGAGGAAATTTGGCGATGCAGAATCTCAAGAGAAATACCACATTCCCTCTTTAAGGCAAAAAGGTACTTGACACCCTTTATTCGACTCAGAAAGTTCCCTCACACAGCCGTCCCGTTTTAGAGGAGAACACACTTTATGGACTCATTTGGAGATGAGCCCCTGTTCACATTTAAGGGCTCGAGAGGAAACCGGAAGTTCCCCTTCCAACACCAAAGGGGACCTGACTTCCCTGAAGCAACCCCATCGAGTACCTGAGGTCCCCGTCGCAACTCTAGAAGCACCCCCAGCTTCCCGCCGCAACTCGAAAAACACCCCAAAATTATTCCCTCAATGCGAGATGAGGAAATTTTGCGCTGCAGAATCTCAAGAGAAATACCACATTTCCTCATAAAAGGCAAAAGGGTACTAAACTCCCTTTATGCAACTCAGAAAGTTCCCTCACACAGCCGTCCCCATTGGGAGGAGAACACACTTTATAGACTCTATTCGAGAAGAGGCCCTATTCACATTAAAGGGTTCGAGAGTAATACGGAAGTTCCCCTTCCAGCACAAAATGGGACCATACTTGCCTGAAGTAACTCGAGTGTGGTCCAGAGGTACTCGTTGGAACTGCAGAAGTACCCCCAGCTTCCCAACCCAATTCGTGAAACACCAAAAAATTATCCCTTCCATGTGAGATGACGAAATTTTGCGCTGCAGAGTCTCAAGAGAAATCCCACATCCCCGGTTGAAAGGCAATAGTGTACATGACTCCCTTTAGGCGACTCAGAATATTCCCAAACATCCGTCCTCAGTGGAGAGGAGAACACACTTTAAGGACTCAAATCGAGAAGAGGCAATATTCCCATTTAACGGCTCGAGAGTATTCCGGAAGTTCCCCTTCCGACACAAAAGTGGACTTGACTTCCCTGAAGCAACCCGAGCGAGTTCCTGAGGTCCCCGCCGCAACTCGAGAAGTACCCCCAGCTTCCCGCCACAATTCGAGAAACACCACAAAATTATCCCCTCAATGAGAGATGAGGTTTTTTGCGCTGCAGAATCTCAAGAGAAATCCTACATTCCCGCTTGAAAGGCAAAAGCGTACTTGACACACTTTATGCCACTCAGAAAGTTCAAAAATATCCGTCCCGTTGGAGAAGATAACACACTTTAGGGACTTAACTGGAGAAGAGGCCCTATTCCCATTAAAGGGCTCAAAAGTATTCCGGAAGTTCCCCTTCCAGCACAAATGGTACCTGATTCCCTGAAGGAACTCGAGTAAGTTTCTGAGGTCCCCATCGCAAGTGGAGAAACACCACAAAATTTTCCCCACAATGTGAGATGAGGAAAATTTGCGCTGCAGAATCTCAAGTGAAATCCCAGATATCCGCTTGAAAGGCAAAAGGGTACTTGACTCCCTTTAGCCGACTCAGAATGGTCCCTAACATTCGTCCTCAGTGGAGAGGATAACACACTTTATGGACTCAACTCCAGTAGAGGCCCTATTCCCATTAAAGGGCTCAAGAGTAATCCGGAAGTTCTCCTTCCAGGAAAAAAGGGGCCTGATTCCCTGAAGTAACTCGAGAAAGTTCCTGAGGTCCCCTTCGCAACTCGAGAAGCACAACAAAATTATCCCCTCAATGAGGAAATTTTGCGCTGCAGAGTCGCAAGTGATATCCCACATTCCCGCTTGAAAGGCATAATGGTACCTGACTCCCTTTAGGCGACTCAGAATGTTCCCTAACATCCGTCCTCAGTGGAGAGGAAAACACACTTCATGGACTCAAATCGAAAAGAGGCTATATTCCCATTTAAAGGCTCGAGAGTAATCAAGAAGTTCCGCTTCCAACACAAAAAAGGACTTGACTTCCCTGAAGCAACCTGAGCGAGTTCCTGAGGGTCCCGTCTCAACTCCAGAAGTACCCCCTGCTTCCCGCGCCAACTCGAGAAACGACACAAATGCGAGATGAGGTAATTTTCTGCTGCAGAATCTCAAGAGAAATCCCGCCTTCCCGCTTGAAAGCAAAAGGGAACTTGACACACTTTGTGCCACTCAGAATGTTCCCTAACATCCGTCCCCATTGGAGAGGTATACACACTTTATGGACTCAACTCCAGAAGAGGCCCTATTCCCATTAAAGGGCTCGAGACTAATCCGGAAGTTCCCCTTCCAGCACAAAAGGGGACCTGACTTCCCTGAAGAAACTCGAGTGAGTTCCTGAGGTCGCCATCTAAACTCAAGAGGTACCCCCAGCGTCCCGCCGCAATTCAAGAAACACCACAAAATATTCCCCTCAATGAGAGATGAGGTTTTTTGCGCTACAGAATCTCAAGAGAAATCCTACATTCCGGCTTGAAAGGCAAAAGGGTACTGACTCCGTTTACGCGACTCAGAATGTTCCCTAACATCCTTCCTCAGTGGAGAGGAAAACACACTTTATGGACTCAAATCGAGAAGAGGCATTTTTCCCATTTAACAGCTCGAGAGGAATCCGGAAGTTCCCCTTCCAACACAAAAAAGGACTTGACTTCCCTGAAGCAACCCGAGCGAGTTCCTGAGGTCCCCGACGCACCTCGAGAAGTACCACCAGCTTCCCGCCGCAACTCGAGAAACACCACAAAATTATCCCCTCAATGCGAGATGAGGAAATTTTGCGCTGCAGAATCTCAAGAGAAATCCCACATTCCCACTTGAAAGGCAGAAGGGTACTTGACTCCCTTTAGGCGACTCAGAATGTTCCTTAACTTCCATCCTCAGTGAAGAGGAGAACAAATTTATGGACTAAAATGGAGAGGAGGCAATATTCCCTTTTAACATCTCGACAGTAATCCAGAAGTTCCCCTTCCAAAACAAAAGGCGACTTGACTTCCCTGAAGCAACCCGAATGAGTTCCTGAGGTCCCCGCCATAGCTAGAGAAGTGCCCCCTGCTTCCCACCACAACTGGAGAAACACCACAAAATTATCCCCTCAATGTGAGATGAGGTTATTTTGCGCTGCGGAATCTCAAGAGATAACATACATTCCCGTTTGAAAGGCAAAAGTGTACTTGACACACTTTATGCCACACAGAAAGTTCAAAAATATCCGTCCCCATTGGAGAGAATAACACTCTTTATGGACTAAACTACAAAAGAGGCGCTATTCCCATTAAAGGGCTCGAGAGTAATCCGGAAGTTCCCCTTCCAGCACAAATGGGACCCGATTCCCTGAAGTAACTCGAGTAAGTTTCTGAGGTCCCCATCGCAACTCGAGAAACACCACATAATTATCCCCACAATGTGAGATGAGGAAATTTTGCGCTGCAGAATCTCAAGAGAAAAACCACATTCCCGCTTGAAAGGCAAAAGGGTATTTGACACCGTTTAGGCGACTCAGAATGGTCCCTAACATCCGTCCTCAGTGAGAGGAGAACACACTTTATGGACTGAAATCGAGAAGAGCTAATATTCCCATTTAAAGGCTCGAGACTAATACGGAAGTTCTCCTTCCAAAACCAAAGGGGACTTGACTTCACTGAGGCAAGTGAGTGAGTTCCTGAGGTCCCAGTCGCAACTCGAGAAGTAATCACTGCTTCCGCCGGCAACATGACAAACACCACAAAATTATCCCCTCAATGACAGATGAGGAAATTTTGCTATGCAGCATCTCAAGAGAAAACCCACATTCCCTCTTGAAAGGCAAAAAGGTACTTGACACCCTTTATTTGACTCAGAATGTTCACTCACACAGCCGTGCACTTTGGAGAGGAGACCACACTTTATGGACTCAATTCGAGATGAGCCCCTGTTCACATTTAAGGGCTCGAGAGGAACCCGGAAGTTCACCTTCCAAAACCAAAGGGGACCTGACTTCCCTTAACCAACCAGAGCAATTGCCTGAGGTCCCCGTCGCAACTCGTGAAGCACCCCCAGATTCCCGCCGCAACTCGAGAAACACCCCAAAATTATCCCGTCAATGCGAGATGAGGAAATTTTGCAATGCAGCATCTCAAGGGAAATACCACATTCATTCTTGAAAGGCAAATTTACTTGACAACCTTTATTCGACTCAGAAAGTTCCCTCACACAGCCGTCCCCTTTGGAGAGAACACACTTTATGGACTCAATTCGAGATGAGACACTGTGCATTTTGAAGGGCTCGAGAGGAATCCGGAAGTTCCCCTTCCAAAACCAAAGGGGACCTGATTTCCCTGAAGCAACCCCAGCGAGTTCCTGAGGTCCCCGTCGCAACTCGAGAAGCACCCCCAGCTTCCCGCCGCAACTCGAGAAACACCACAAAATTATATCCTCAATGGGAGATAAGGAAATTTTCCCATGCAGAATCTCAAGAGAAATACCACATTGCCTCTTGAAAGGCAAAAAGGTACTTGACACCCTTTATTCGACACTGAAAGTTCCCTCACACAGCCGTCCACTTTGGAGAGAACACACTTTATGGACTCAATTCGAGATGAGCCCCTGTGCACATTGAAGGGCTAGAGAGGAAATGGAAGTTCCTCTTCCAACATCAAAGGGGACCTGACTTCCCTGAAGCAACCCCAGCGAGTTCCTGTGGTACCCGTCGCAACTCGAGTAGAACCCCCAGCTTCCCGCCGCAACTCGAGAAACACCCCAAAATTATCCCCTCAATGCGAGATGAGGAAATTCTGCGAAGCACCATCTCAAGTGAAATACCACATTCCCTCTTGAAAGGCAAAAAGTTACTTGACACCCTTTATTCGACTCAGAAAGTTCCCTCACACAGCCGTCCCTTTTGGAGACGAGAACACACTTTATGGACTCAATTCGAGATGAGCCCCTGTTCACATTGAAGGGCTCGAGAGAAAACCGGAAGTTCCCCTTCCAACACCAAAGGGGACCTGACCTCCCTAAAGCAAACCCAGCGAGTTCCTGAGGTCCCCGTCATAACTCGAGAAGCACCTCCAGCTTCCAGCCGCACACGAGAAACACCCCAATATTATCCCCTCAATGTGAGATGAGGAAATTCTGCGATGCACCATCTCAAAAAAATACCACATTCCCTCTTGAAAGGCAAAAAGGTATTTGGCACCTTTTATTCGACGAAGAAAGTTCCCTCACACAGCCATCCCCTTTGGACAGGAGAACAGATTTTATGGACTCAATTCGAGATGAATCCTTGTTCATATTTAAGGGTTCGAGAGGAAACCGGAAGTTCCCCTTTCAACACCAAAGGGGACCTGACATCCTGAAGCAAACCCAGCGAGTTCCTGAGGTCCCTGTCGCAACTCGAGAAGCACCCCCAGCTTCGTGCCGCAACTCGAGAAACACCCCAAATTTATCCCCTCAATGCGAGATGAGGAATTTTTGCCATGCAGCATCTCAAGAGAAATACCACATTCCCTCTTGAAAGGTAAAAAGGTACTGGACACCCTTTATTCGACTCAGAAATTTCCCTCACACAGCCGTTCCCTTTGGAGAGGAGAACACACTTTATGAATTCAATTCAACATGAGCCCCTGTTCACATTGAAGGGCTCGTGAGGAAACCGGAAGTTCCCCTTCCAAAACCAAACGGGACCTGACTTCCCTGAAGCCACCCGAGCGATTTCCTGACGTCCCCGTAGCAAATTGATATGTACCCCCAGCTTCCTGCCCCAACTCGGGAAACACCAAAAAATTATCCCCTCAATGCGAGATGAGGAAATTTTGCGCTGCGGAATCTCAAGAGAAATACCACCTTCCCTCTTGAAAGGCAAAGTTTTCTTGACACCCTTTTTTGGGACGCAGAAATTTCACTATCATCCATCCCGATTGGAGAGGAAAATAAACTTTATGAACTCAATTCGAGATGAGCCCCTATTCCCATTTAAGGGCTCTAGAGTAAACCTAAATTTTCCCTTCCAACAAAAAGGGGACCTGACTTCCCTGAAGGAACCCCAGCGAGTTCCTGAGGTCCCCGTCGCAACTCTAGAAGCACCCCCAGCTTCCCTCCGAAACTCGAGAAACAGCCCAAAATTATCCCCTCAATGCGAGATGAGGAAATTTTGCGCTGCAGAATCTCAAGAGAAATACCACATTTCCTCATAAAAGGCAAAAGGGTACTGAACTCCCTTTATGCAACTCAGAAAGTTCCCTCACACAGCCGTCCCCATTGGGAGGAGAACACACTTTATGGACTCTATTCGAGAAGAGGCCCTATTCACATTAAAGGGTTCGAGAGTAATATGGAAGTTCCCCTTCCCACACAAAATGGGACCAGACTTCCCTGAAGTAACTCGAGTGTGGTCAAGAGGTACTCGTCGGAACTGCAGAAGTACCCCCAGCTTCCCAACCCAATTCGTGAAACACCAAAAAATTATCCCCTGCATGCGAGATGAGGAAATTTTGCGCTGCAGAATCTCAAGAGTAATCCCACATTCCCGGTTGAAAGGCAACAGTGTACATGACTCCCTTTAGGCGACTCAGAATGTTCCCTAACATCCGTCCTCAGTGCAGAGGAGAACACACTCTCTGGACTCAAATCGAGAAGAGGCAATGTTCCCATTTAACGGCTCGAGAGTAATCTGAGAGTTCCCCTTCCAACACAAAAGGGGACTTGACTTCGCTGAAGCAACCCGAGCGAGTTCCTGAGGTCCCCGTTGCAAGTCGAGAAGTATCCCCTGCTTCCCTCTGCAACTCGAGAAATACCACAAAATTATCCCCTCAATGCGAGATGAGGTAATTTTGCGCTGCAGAATATCAAGAGAAATCCCACATTCCCGCTTGAAAGGCAAAAGGGTACTTGACACACTTTATGCCACTAAGAAATTTCCCTAACATCCGTCCCCATTGGAGAGGAGAACACAATTTATGGACTCAAATCGAGAGGAGGCCCTATTCTCATTAAAGGGCTGGAGAACAATCCGGAAGTTCCCCTTCCAGCACAAAAGGGGACCTGACTTCCCTGAAGTAATCGGAGTGTGTTCCAGAGGTCTTCGTTGCAACTGGAGAATCACCCCCAGCTTCCCAGCCCAATTCGTGTAACAGCACATAATTATCCCCTCGATGCGAGATGAGGAAATTTTGCACTGCAGAATCTCAAGAGAAATCCCACATTCCCGCTTGAAAGGCAAAAGGGTACTTGACTCCCTTTAGGCGAATCAGAATGGTCCCTAACATCCGTCCTCAATGGAGAGGAGAACACACTTTAAGGACTCAAATCGAGAAGAGACAATATTCCCATTTAATGGCTCCAGAGTAATCCGGAAGTTCCCCTTCTAGCACAATCGGGGACCTGACTTCCCTGAAGTAACTCGAGTGAGTTCCTGAGGTCCCCTTCGCACCTCGAGGAATACCCCCAGCTTCCCGCCGCAATTCGAGAAACACCACAAAATTATCCCCTCAATGCGAGATGAAGAAATTTTGCGCTGCAGAATTTCAACAGAAATCCCACATTCCTGCCTGAAAGGGAAAAGGGTATTTGACACACTTTATTCAGTTCAGTTCAGTTCAGTCGCTCAGTCGTGTCCGACTCTCCGCGACCCCATGAATCACTGTACGCTAGGCCTCCCTGTCCTATACCAACTCCCGGAGTTCACTCAAACTCATGGCCACAGAGCCGGTGATGCTATCCAGCCAACTCATTCTCTGTCGTCCCCTTCTCCTCCAGCCCCCAACCTCTCCTAGCATCAGAATCTTTTCCAGTGAGTCAACTCATCGCATGAGGTGGCCGAAGTATTGCAATTTCAGCTTTAGCATCAGTCCTTCCAATGAACACCGACGATTGATCTCCCTTAGAATGGACTGGTTGGATCTTCTTGCAGTCCAAGGGACTCTCAAGAGTCTTCTCCAATACCACAGTTCAAAAGCATCAGTTCTTTGGCGATCAGCTTTCTTCACAGTCCAACTCTCACATCCATACATGACCACGGGAAAAACCATAGCTTTGACTAGATGGAACTTTTTTGGCAAAGTGATGTCTCTGCTTTTTAATATACTATCAAGGTTGATCATAACTTTCCTTCCAAGGAGTAAGCGCCTTTTAATTTCATGGCTTCAATCAGCATCTGCAGTGATTTTGGAGCCCCAAAAAATAAAGTGTGACACTGTTTCCACTGTTTTTCCATCTATTTCCCGTGAAGTGTTGGGACCAGATTCCATCACCTTTGTTTTCTCAATGTTGAGCTTCAAGCCAACCTTTTCACTCTCCTCTTTCACTTTCATCAAGAGGCTTTTGAGTTCCTCCTCACTTTCTGCCCTAAAGGTGGTGTCATCTGCATATCTGAGGTTATTGATATTTCTCCCAGCAATCTTGATTCCAGTTGTTCTTCTTCCAGCCCAGCATTTCTCATGATGCACTCTGCATATAAGTTAAATAGCAAGATTACAATATACAGCCTTGACGTACTCCTTTTTCTATTTGGAACCAGTCTGTTGTTCCATGCACAGTTCTGACTGTTGCTTCCTGACCTGCATACAGGTTTCTAAAGAGGCAGGTCAGGGGGTCTCGTATTCCCATCTCTTTCAGAATCTTCCACAGTTTATTGTGATCCACACAGTCAAAGGCTTTGGCATAGTCAATGAAGCAGAAATAGATGTTTTTCTGGAACTCTTTCGCTTTCTCCATGATCCAGCAGATGTTGGCAATTTGATCTCTGGTGCCTCTGCCTTTTCTAAAACCTGCTTGAACATCTGGGAGTTCACGGATCACATATTGCTGAAGCCTGGCTTGGAGAATTTTGAGCATGAACGTACTAGCGTGTGAGATGAGTGCAATTGTGCGGTAGCTTGAGCATTCTTTGGCATTGCCTTCTTTGGGATTAGAATGAAGACTGACCTTTTCCAGTCCTGTGGCCACTGCTGAGTTTTCCAAATTTGTTGGCATATTGAGTGCAGCACTTTCACAGCATCATCTTTCAATATTTGAAAGAGCTCAACTGGAATTCCATCACTTCCACTAGCTTTGTTCGTAGTGTTGCTTTCTAAGGCACACTTGAATTCACATTCCATGATATCTGGCTCTAGGCCAGTGATCACATTTTCGGGACTATCCTGGTCGTGAAGATCTTTTTTGTACAGTTCTTCTGTGTATTCTTGCCACCTCTTCTTAATATCTTCTGCTTCCGTTAGGTCCATACCATTTCTGTCCTTTATCGAGCCCATCTTTGCATGAAATGTTCCCTTGGAATCTCTAATGTTCTTGAAGAGATCTCTTGTTTTTCCGATTCTGTTGTTTTCCTCTATTTCTTTGCATTGATCACTGAGGAAGGCTTTCTTATCTCTCCTTGCTATTCTTTGGAACTCTGCATTCTAATGCTTATATCTTTCCCTTTCTCCTTTGCTTTTCGCTTCTCTTCTTTTCACAGCTATTTGTAAGGCCACCTCAGACAGCCATTTTGCTTTTTTTTGCATTTCTTTTCCATGGGGATGCTCTTGGTCCCTGTCTCCTGTACAATATCACGAACCTCCACCCAGAGTTCATCAGGCACTCTATCTATCAGATCTAGTGCCTTAAATCTATTTCTCACTTCCACTGTATAATCATATGGGATTTGATTGAGGTCATATCTGAATGGTCTAGGGGTTTTCCTTACTTTCTTCAATTTAAGTCTGAATTTGGCAATAAGGAGTTCATGATCTGAGCCACAGTCAGCTCCTGGTCTTGTTTTTGCTAACCGTATACAGCTTCTCCATCTTTGGCTGCAAAGAATATAATCAATCTGATTTCGGTGTTGACCATCTGGTGATGTCCACGTGTAGAGTCTTCCCTGGTGTTGTTGGAAGAGGGAGTTTGCTATGACCAGTGCGTTCTCTTGACAAAACTCTATTAGACTTGGCCCTGCTTCATTCCGTGCTCCAAGGCTAAATTTGCCTGTTACTCCTGGTGTTTCTTGACTTCCTCCTTTTGCATTCCAGTCCCCTATAATGAAAAGGACATCTTTTTTGGGGTGTTAGTTCTAAAAGGTCTTGTAGGTCTTCATAGAACCGTTCAACTTCGGCTTCTTCAGCGTTAGTGGTTGGGGCATAGGCCTGGATTACTGTAATGTTGAATGGTTTGCCTTGGAAACGAACAGAAATCATTCTGTCGTTTTTAAGATTGCATCCAAGTACTGCATTTCGGAGTCTCTTGTTGACCATGATGGCTACTCCATTTCTTCTAAGGGATTTCTGCCCACAGTAGTATATATATAATGGTCATCTGAGTTAAATTCACACATTCCAGTCCATTTTAATTCACTGATTCCTAGAATGTCTATGTTCACTCTTGCCATCTCCTGTTTGACCACTTCCAATTTGCCTTGATTCCTGGACCTTACATTCCAGGTTCCTATGCAATATTGCTCTTTACAGCACCAGACCTTGCTTCTATCATCGGTCACATCCACAACTGTGTACTGGTTTTGCTTTTGCTCCATCCCTTCATTCCTTCTAGAGTTATTTCTCCACTGATCTCCAGTAGCATACTGGGCACCTACAGACCTGGGGAATTCCTCATTCAGTATCCTGTCATTTTGCCCTTTGATATTGTTCATGGGGTTCTCAATGCAAATATACTGAAGTGGCTTGCCACTCCCTTCTCCAGTGGACCACATTCGGCTGTGGTCCATGTGATCAGATCGAGTAGATTCCTGTGATTATGATTTCAGTGTGTCTGCCATCTGAAGCCCCCTCGCAATACCTACCATCTGATTTGAGTTTCTCTTACCTTGGGTGTGGGATATCTCTTCACAGCTGCTCCAAGAAAGCACAGCTGCTGCATCTTACCTTGGATGAGGGGTATGTCCTCAAGGCCGCCCCTCCTGACCTTGAACGTGAGTACCTCCTCTCGGCCCTCCCCCGCACAGCCACCGCCTATTGGAGGTGGGGTATCTCCTCTCTGCTGCCTGCCCTGGCCTCAGGCATGGGGTAGCTTCCCACCGCTGCACATCTCTGCATGGTCGGTTGTGCCAGGGCCGGCTTCTCTCCAGTCTTCGCAGGCAGGGCCTGTGTATCCCGCGTCTGGTGGGCGGGGCCGGGGTCTCTCGCGTCTGCGCGGGCGGAGCAAGGGTCTCTGGCATCTGCGCAGGCGGGGCCGGCTTCTCTTGCGTCTGCGTGGGCGCCGCCAGCAACAATAGCGTCTAGCGGGCGGGGCCGAGGTCTCTCGCGTCTGAGCGGGCGGGGCCGGGGTCTCTGGAATCTGCGCGGGCGAGGCCGCGTTCTCTCCCATCTGTGCGGGTGGGGAAGGCCTCTCTCGCGTCTGCGCCGGCAAGGCCCGTGTCTCTGGCGTCTTAGCCGCCTGGGCCGGCATCTCTCGTGTCTGCGCGGGTGGGGCTGGTATTTCTCCCGTTTGCACAGCCGGGTGAGACTCAAAAAATTCCCTCAAACAGTCGTCCCCATTGGAGAGGAGAACACACTTTACGGACTTAACTCGAGAAGAGGCCCTATTCCCATTTAAAGGCTCAACAGTAATCCCGAAATTCCCCTTCCAACACAAAAGGGTTCCTGACTTCCCTGAAGCAGCCAGAGAGAATTCCTGAGGTCCTGTTCGCTACCTGAGAAGTTCAACCAGGTTCCCGCTGCAACTCTAGAAACACCACAAAATTATCCCCTCAATGCGAGATCAGGAAAATATTCCGCTGCACAATTCAAGAGAAATCCCACGTCCCGCTGGAAAGGCAAAACTGTATTTGACACCCTTTATTTGACTCAGAAAATTCCCTCACACAGCCATCCCCATTGGAGAGGAGAACACAATTTATGGACTCAACTTGGGAAGAGGCCCTATTCCCTTTTAAAGGCTTGAGAGTAATCCTGAAATTCCCGTTCCAGTAGAAAAGGGTGACTAACTTCCCTGAAGCAACAGAAGCGAGTTCCTGAGGTCCCCGTCGCAACTTGAGAAGTACTCCCAGCTTCCCGCCTCAAAAGGGGAAACACCAAAAAATTATCCGCTCAATGTGAGATGAGGAAATTTTGCACTGCACAATTAAATAGAAATCCCACATTCCCGCTTGAAAGGCAAAAGGGCAATTGACACACTTTATGCGATTCAGAGAGTTTCCTAACACCCGTCCTTATTGGAGCAGAGAACACTCTTCATGGACTCAAATCTAGAAGAGGACCTATTCCCATTTAAGGGCTCGAGAGTAATCTGGAAGTTCCACTTCCAAAAAAAGGGGACCTGACGTCCCTGAAGCAACACGAACGAGTTCCTGAGGTCCACGCTGAAACTCGAGAAGTACCCCCAGATTCAAGCCGAAACTCGAGACACAACAAAATTATCCCCACAATGCGAGATGAGGAAATTTTGCGCTCCGAAATCTCAAGAGAAGTCCCACATACCCGCTTGAAAGGCAAAAGGTCACTTGACACACTTTATGTGACCCAGAAAGTTCGCTCACAGAGCCGTACCCATTGGAGAGGAAAAAACACCTCTGGGACTCAACTCCAGATGAATCCCTATTCCCAATGAACGGCTCGAAAGTAAACCGGAAGTTCCCGTTCCAACACAAAAGGGGACCTGACTTCCCTGAAGCAACCCGAGCCACATCCTGAGGTCCCCGTTGCAACTCGAGAAGCACCCCCAGCATCCCGCCGCAACTTGACAAACACCACAGAATTATCCCCTCAATGTGAGATGAGGAAATTGTGCGCTGCAGAATCTCAAGAGAAATACCACATTCCCTCTTGAAAGGCAAAAGGGTACTTGACACCCCGTATGCGACACAGAAAGTACCCTCACACAGCCGTCCCCATTGGAGAGGAGAACACACTTTATGGACTCAATTCGAGATGAAGCCCTATTCCCATTTAATGGCTGGAGAGTAAACAGGAAGTGCCCTTTCCAACACAAAAGGGGACCTGCCTTACCTGAAGAAACCCAAGCAAGTTCTTGAGGTCCACATGGCAACTCGAGAAGTACCCCAAGCTTCCTGCCGCAACTAGAGAAACACCACAAAATTATCCCCTCAATGCGAGAAGAGGAAATTTTGGGCTGCAGAATCTCAAGAGAAATACCACTATTCCCTCTTGAAAGGCAAAAAGTACTTCATACCGTTTATGCGACTCAGAAATTTCACTAATATCATTCCCCATAGGAGAGGAGAACACACTTTATGGACTCAATTCGAGATGAGGCCCTATTCCCATTTAACAGCTCCAGACTAAACCGGAAGTTCCCCTTCCAACCCAAAAGGGGACCTGACTTTCCAGAAGCAACTCGAGCAAATTCCTGACGTCCCCGTCGCAACATGAGAAGTAATCCAAAATGCCAACCACAACTTGACATACACCACAAAATTATCTCCTCAATGCGAGATGAGGATATTGTGCGCTGCAGAATCTCAAGAGAAATACCACATTCCCTCTTGAAATGCAAAAGGGTACTTGACATCCTTTATGCGACTCAGAAATTTCACTAACATCAGTCCCCATTGGAGAGGTGAACGAACTTTATGTACTCAATTCAAAATGAGGCACTATTGCCAATTAACTGCTCGAGAGTAAATCGGAAGTTCCCCTTCCAACAAAAAGGGGACCTGCCTTACCTGAAGAAACCCGAGTGAGTTCCTGAGGTACGAATAGCAACTTGAGAAGTACCCCCAGCTTCCCGCCGCAACTCAAGAAATACCACAAAATATCCCCTCAATGCAAGAATAGGAAATTTTGCATTACAGAATCTCAAGAGAAATACCGCATTCCCTCTTGAAAGGCAAAACGGTTCTTGAAACCCTTTATGCGACTCAGAAAGTTCCCTCACACATCCGTCGTCATTGGAAAGGAGAACACACTTTACGGACTCAAATCAAGATGAGGCCCTATTCCCAATAAACGGCTCGAGAGTAAACCGGAAGTTCCCCTTCCAACACCAAATGGGACCTGACTTCCCTCAAGCAACCCAAGCGAGTTCCTGAGGTCCCCGTCGCAACTCTAGAAATACGCTAGCCTCCAGCCGCAACTCGAGGAACACCACAAAATTGTCCCCTAAGTGCGAGATGAGGAAATTTTGCGATGCAGAATCTCAAGAGAAATACCACATTCCCTCTTGAAAGGCAAAAGGACTCTTAACACCCTTTATGCGATTCAGAAAGTTCCCTCACAGAGCAGTGCCCATTGGAGAGGAGAACACACTTTATGGACTCAATTCAAGATGAGGACCGATTCCCACTTAACGGCTCGATAGTGAACCGGAAGTTCCCCTTCAAACACAAAACGGGATCTGCCTTACCTGAAGAAACCCGAGCGAGTTCCTGATGTCCCCATCGCAACTCGAGAAGTACCCTCAGCTTCCCGCCGAAATTCGGGAAACACCACAAAATTATCCCCTCAATGCGAGATGAGGAAACTTTGCGCTGCAGAATCTGAAGAGAAATCCAACATTCCCAATTGAAAGGCAAAAGCGTACTTGACTCCCTTTATGTCACTCAGAAAGATCCCTAACATCCTTCCCCATTGGAGAGGAGAACACACTTTATGGACTCAACTCCAGAAGAGGCCCTATTCCCATTAAAGGGCTCGAGACTAATCCGGAAGTTCCCCTTCCAGCACAAAAGGGGACCTGACTTCCCTGAAGAAACTCGAGTGAGTTCCTGAGGTCCCCATCTAAACTCAAGAAGTACCCCCAGCGTCCCGCCGCAATTCGAGAAACACCACAAAATATTCCCCTCACTGCGAGATGAGGAAATTTTGCGCTGAGAATCTCAAGAGAAATCCCATATTCCTTCTTGAAAGGCAAAAGGGTACTGACTCCGTTTATGCGACTCAGAATGTTCCCTAATATCCTTCCTCAGTGGAGAGGAAAACACACTTTATGGACTCAAATCGAGAAGAGGCATTTTTCCCATTTAACAGCTCGAGAGGAATCCGGAAGTTCCCCTTCCAACACAAAAAAGGACTTGACTTCCCTGAAGCAACCCGAGCGAGTTCCTGAGGTCCCCGCTGCAACTCGAGAAGTACCCCCAGCTTCCCGCCGCAACTCGAGAAACACCACAAAATTATCCCCTCAATGGGAGATGAGGAAATTTTGCGCTGCAGAATCTCAAGAGAAATCCCACATTCCCGCTTGAAAGGCAGAAGGGTACTTGACTCCCTTTAGGCGACTCAGAATGTTCCCTAACATCCATCCTCAGTAGAGGAGAACATAATTTATGGACTTAAATGGAGAGGAGGCAATATTCCCTTTTAACGTCTTGACAGTAATCCGGAAGTTCCCCTTCCAACACAAAAGGCGACTTGACTTCCCTGAAGCAACCCGAGCGAGTTCCTGAGGTGCCCGCCAGAGCTAGAGAAGTGCCCCCTGCTTCCCACCACAACTGGAGAAACACCAGAATATTATCACCTCAATGCGAGATGAGGAAATTTTGCGCTGCAGAATCTCAAAAGAAAATCCACATTACCATTGAAAGGCAAAAGCTTACCTGACACACTTTATGCCACTCAGAAAGTTCCCTAAGCTCCGTCTCCACTGGAGAGGAAATCACACTTTAGGGACTCAACTGGAGAAGAGGCCCTATTCCCATTACAGGGCTCAAAAGTAAACCGGAAGATCCCCTTCCAGCACAAATGGCACCTGATTCCATGAAGTAACTCGGGTAAGTTTCTGAGGTATTTGCAACTCGAGAAACACCACAAAATTATCCCCACAATGTGAGATGAGGAAATTTTGCGCTGCAGAATCTCAAGTGAAATCCCACATTTTCGCTTGAAAGGCAAAAGGGTACTTGACTCCCTTTAGGCGACATAGAATGGTCCCTAACATTTGTCCTCAGTGCAGAGGAAAACACACTTTATGGACTCAACTCCAGAAGAGGCCATCTTCCCATTAAAGGGCTCAAGAGTAATCCGGAAGTTCTCCTTCCAGGAAAAAAGGGGCCTGATTTCCTGAAGTAACTCGGGTATGTTTCTGAGGTCCCCTTCGCAACTCGAGAAACACAACAAAATTATTCCCTCAATGCGAGATGAGGAAATTTTGCGCTGCAGAATCTCAAGAGAAATCCCACATTCCCGCTTGAAGGGCAAAAGGGTACTTGACTCCCTTTAGGCGACTCAGAATGTTCCCTAACAACCTTCCTCCGTGGAGAGGAAAACACACTTTATGGACTCAAATCGAGAAGAGGCATTATTCACATTTAACAGCTCGAGAGTCATCCGGAAGTTCCCCTTCCAACACAAAAGGGGACTTGACTTCCCTGAAGCAACCCGAGCGAATTCCTGAGGTCCCCGCTGAACTAGAGAAGTACTCCCTGCTTCCTGCCACAACTCGAGAAACACCACAAAATTATCCCCTCAATGTGAGATGAGGAAATCTTGCGCTGCAGAATCTCAAAAGAAATCCCACATTCCAGCTTGAAAGGCATAAGGGTACCTGACTCCCTTTAGGCGACTCAGAATGTTCCCTAACATCCGTCCTCAGTGGAGAGGAAAACACTCTTCATGGACTCAAATCGAAAAGAGGCTATATTCCCATTTAAAGGCTCGAGAGTAATCAAGAAGTTCCCCTTCCAACACAAAAAAGTACTTGAGTTCCCTGAAGCAACCTGAGCGAGTTCCAGAGGGTCCCGTCTCAACTCCAGAAGTATCCCCTGCTTCCGGCCCCAACTCGAGAAACGACACAATATTATCCCCTCAGTGCGAGATGAGGTAATTTTCTGCTGTAGAATCTCAAGAGAAATCCCGCCTTCCTGCTTGAAAGCAAAAGGGAACTTGACACACTTTATGCCACTTAGAATGTACCCTAATATCCGTCCCCGTTGGAGAGACATACACACTTTATGGACTCAACTCCAGAAGAGGCCCTATTCCCATTAAAGGGCTCGAGACTAATCCGGATGTTCCCCTTCCAGCACAAAAGGGGACCTGACTTCCCTGAAGAAACTCGAGTGAGTTCCTGAGGTCGCCATCTAAACTCAAGAAGTACCCCCAGCGTCCCGCCGCAATTCGAGAATCACCACAAAATATTCCCCTCACTGCGAGATGAGGAAATTTTGCGCTGCAGAATCTCAAGAGAAATCCTACATTCCGGCTTGAAAGGCAAAAGGGTACTGACTCCGTTCATGCGACTCAGAATGTTCCCTAACATCCTTCCTCAGTGGAGAGGAAAACACACCTCATGGACTCAAATCGAAAAGAGGCAATATTCCCATTTAAAGGCTCAAGAGTAATCAAGAAGTTCCCCTTCCAACACAAAAGGGAACTTGACTTCCCTGGAGCAACCGAGAGAGTTCCTTAGGTTCCCGTTTCAACTCCAGAAGTATCCCCTACTTCCCACCACAACTCGAGAAACAACACAATATTATCCCCTCAGTGCGACATGAGGTAATTTTGCGCTGCAGAATCTCAAGGGAAATCCCACATTCCCGCTTGAAAGGCAAAAGGGAACTTGGCATACTTTATGCCCCTCAGAAAGTTCCCTAAAATCCGTCCCCATTGCAGAGGCGTACTCAATTTATGGACTCAACTCCAGAAGAGCCCCTATTCCCATTAAAGGGCTCCAGAGTAATCCGGAAGTTCCCCGTCCAGCACAATGGGGGAACTGACTTCCCTGAAGTAACTCCAGTGAGTTCCTGAGGTCCCCGTTGAAACTCGAGAAGTACCCCCAGCTTCTCGCCGAAATTCGGGAAACACCACAAAATTATCCCCTCAATGCGAGAGGAGGAAACTTTGCGCTGCAGAATCTGAAGAGAAATCCCACATTCCCAATTGAAAGGCAAAAGCTTACTTGATTCCCATTATGTCACTCAGAAAGTTCCCTAACATCCTTCCCCATTGGAGAGGAGAACACACTTTGTGGACTCAACTCCAGAAGAGGCCCTATTCCATTTCAAGGGCTCCAGAGTAATCCGGAAGCTCCCCTTCAAGAACAAAAGCGGTCCTGACTTCCCTGAAGTAACTGGAGTGAGTTCCTGAGGTCCCCGTCGCAACTCCAGAAGTACCCCCATCTTCCCGCCTCAATTCGAGAAACAGCACAAAATTATCCCCTCAATGCGAGATGAGGAAAATTTGCGCTGCAGAATCTCAAGAGAAATCCCACATTCCCGCTTGAAAGGCAAAAGGGTACTTGACTCCCTTTATGCGATTCAGAATATTCCCTAACATCCATCCTCAGTGGAGAGGAGAACATATTTTATGGACTCAAATGGAGAAGAGGCAATATTCCCTTTTAATGGCTCGAGAGTATTCTGGAAGTTCCCCTTCCGACACAAAAGTGGACTTGACTTCCCTGAAGCGACCCGAGCGAGTTCCTGAGGTCCCTGCCGCAACTCGAGAAGTACCCCCAGCTTCCCGCCACAATTCGAGAAACACCACAAAATTATCCCCTCAATAAGAGATGAGGTTTTTTGCGCTGCAGAATCTCAAGAGAAATCCCACATTCCCGCTTGAAAGGGAAAAGCGTTCTTGACACACTTTATGCCACTCAGAAAGTTCAATAATATCCGTCACATTGGAGAAGAAAACACACTTTAAGGAGTCAACTGGAGAAGAGACCCTATTCCCATTAAAGGGCTCAAAAGAATTTCGGAAGTTCCCCTTCCAGCACAAATGGTACCTGATTCCCTGAAGGAACTCGAGTAAGTTTCTGAGGTCCCCATCGCAATTGGAGAAACGCCACAAAATTTTCCCCACAATGTGAGATGAGGAAATTTTGTGCTGCAGAATCTCAAGTGAAATCCCAGATATCCGCCTGAAAGGCAAAAGGGTACTTGACTCCCTTTAGCCGACTCAGAATGGTCCCTAACATTCGTCCTCAGTGGAGAGGATAACACACTTTATGGACTCAACTCCAGAAGAGGCCCTATTCCCATTAAAGGGCTCAAGAGTAATCCGGAAGTTCTCCTTCCAGGAAAAAAAGGGCCTGATTCCCTGAAGGAACTCGAGAAAGTTCCTGAGGTCCCCTTCGCAACTCGAGAAGCACAACAAAATTATCCCCTCAATGAGGAAATTTTGCGCTGCAGAGTCGCAAGTGATATCCCACATTCCCGCTTGAAAGGCATAATGGTACCTGACTCCCTTTAGGCGACTCAGAATGTTCCCTAACATCCGTCCTCAGTGGAGAGGAAAACACACTTCATGGACTCAAATCGAAAAGAGGCTATATTCCCATTAAAAGGCTCGAGAGTAATCAAGAAGTTCCGCTTCCAACACAAAAAAGCACTTGACTTCCCTGAAGCAACCTGAGCGAGTTCCTGAGGGTCCCATCTCAACTCCAGAAGTACCCCCTGCTTCCCGCGCCAAATCGAGAAACGACACAAGTGCGAGATGAGGTAATTTTCTGCTGCAGAATCTCAAGAGAAATCCTGCCTTCCCGCTTGAAAGCAAAAGGGAACTTGACACACTTTGTGCCACTCAGAATGTTCCCTAACATCCGTCCCCATTGGAGAGGTATACACACTTTATGGACTCAACTCCAGAAGAGGCCCTATTCCCATTAAAGGGCTCGAGACTAATCCGGAAGTTCCCCTTCCAGCACAAAAGGGGACCTGACTTCCCTGAAGAAACTCGAGTGAGTTCCTGAGGTCGCCATCTAAACTCAAGAAGTACCCCCAGCTTCCCGCCGCAATTCGAGAAACACCACAAAATATTCCCCTCAATGAGAGATGAGGATTTTGCGCTGCAGAATCTCAAGAGAAATCCTACATTCCGGCTTGAAAGGCAAAAGGGTACTGACTCCGTTTATGCGACTCAGAATGTTCCCTAACATCCTTCCTCAGTGGAGAGGAAAACACACTTTATGGACTCAAATCGAGAAGAGGCATTTTTCCCATTTAACAGCTCGAGAGGAATCTGGAAGTTCCCCTTCCAACACAAAAAAGGACTTGACTTCCCTGAAGCAACCCGAGCGAGTTCCTGAGGTCCCCGACGCACCTCCAGAAGTACCCCCAGCTTCCCACCGCAACTCTAGAAACACCACAAAATTATCCCCTCAATGGGAGATGAGGAAATTTTGCGCTGCAGAATCTCAAGAGAAATCCCACATTCCCGCTTGAAAGTCAAAAGAGTACTTGACTCCCTTTAGGCAACTCAGAATGTTCCCTAACATCCATCCTCAGTGGAGAGGAGAACATATTTTATGGACTCAAATGGAGAGGAGGCAATATTCCCTTTTAACATCTCGACAGTAATCCGGAAGTTCCCCTTCCAAAACAAAAGGCGAATTGACTTCCCTGAAGCAACCCGAGCGAGTTCCTGAGGTCCCCGCCATAGCTAGAGAAGTGCCCCCTGCTTCCCACCACAACTGGAGAAACACCACAAAATTATCCCCTCAATGTGAGATGAGGTTATTTTGCGCTGCGGAATCTCAAGAGATAACATACATTCCCGCTTGAAAGGCAAAAGGGTACTTGACACACTTTATGCCACTCAGAAAGTTCAAAAATATCCGTCCCCATTGGAGAGAATAACACACTTTATGGACTAAACTACAAAAGTGGCCCTATTCCCATTAAAGTGCTCGAGAGTAATCCGGAAGTTCCCCTTCCAGCACAAATGGGACCCGATTCCCTGAAGTAACTCGAGTAAGTTTCTGAGGTCCCCATCGCAACTCGAGAAACACCACATAATTATCCCCACAATGTGAGATGAGGAAATTTTGCGCTGCAGAATCTCAAGAGAAATCCCACATTCCCGCTTGAAAGGTAAAAGGGTATTTGACACCGTTTAGGCGACTCAGAATGGTCCCTAACATCCGTCCTCAGTGGAGAGGAGAACACACTTTATGGACTGAAACCGAGAAGAGCTAATATTCCCATTTAACGGCTCGAGAGTAATACGGAAGTTCTCCTTCCAAAACCAAAGGGGACTTGACTTCACTGAAGCTAGTGAGTGAGTTCCTGAGGTCCCCGTCACAACTCGAGAAGTAATCACTGCTTCCGCCGGGAACATGACCAACACCACAAAAGTATCCCCTCAATGCGACATGAGGAAATTTTGGAATGTAGCATCTCAAGAGAAATACCACATTCCCTCTGGAAAGGCAAAAAGGTACTTGACACCCGTTATTCGACTCAGAAAGTTCCCTCACACAGCCGTCTCCTTTGGAGAGAACACACTTTATGGACTCAATTCGAGATGAGCCCCTGTGAACATTTAAGGGCTCGAGAGGAACCCGGAAGTTCCCCTTCCAACAGCAAAGGAAACCTGACTTCCCTGAAGCAACCTCAGCGAGTTCCTGAGGTCCCGGTCGCAACTCTTGAAGCACCCCCATCTTACCGCCGCAACTCGAAAAACACCCCAAAATTTTCCCCTCCATGCGAGATGAGGAAATTTGGCGATGCAGCATCTCAAGAGAAATACCACATTCCCTCTTGAAAGGCAAAAAGGTACTTGACACCCTTTATTCGACTCAGAAAGTTCCCTCACACAGCCGTCCTCTTTGGAGAGGAGAACACACTTTATGGACTCAATTCGAGATGAGCCCCTGTGCACATTTAAGGGCCCGAGAGGAACCCGGAAGTTCCCCTTCCAACAGCAAAGTGGACCTGACTTCCATGAAGCAACCCCAGCGAGTTCATGAGGTCCCCGTCGCAATTCGAGAAGCACCCCAACTTCCTGCCGCAACACGAGAAACACCCTAAAATTATCCCCTCAATGCGAGAAGAGGAAATTTTGCGATGCAGCATCTCAAGAGAAATACCACATTCCCTCTTGAAAGGCAAAAAGGTACTTGACACTCTTTATTCGACTCAGAAAGTTGACTCACACAACCGTCCCCTTTGGAGAGAACACACTTTACGGACTCAATTCGAGATGAGTCCCTGTGCTCATTTAAGGACTCGAGAGGAACCCGGAATTTCCCTTCCAACAGCAAAGGAGAACTAACTTCCCTGAAGAAACCCCAGCGATTTCCTGACGTCCCCGTCGCAACTCTTGAAGAACCCCTAGCTTCCCGCCGCAACTCGAGAAACATCCCAAAATTATCGCCTCAATGCGAGATGAGGAAATTTTGCGATTCAGCATCTCAAGAGAAATACCACATTCCCTCTTGAAAGGCAAAAAGATAGTTGACACTTTTTATTCGACTCAGAAAGTTCCCTCACACACCCGTCCCATTTTAGAGGAGAACACACTTTATGGACTCAATTCGATATGAGCCCCTGTGCACATTTAAAGGCTCAAGAGGAACCCGGAAGTTCCCCTTCCAAAACCAAAGGGGACCTGACTCCCTTGAAGCAACCCCAGCGAATTCCTGAGGTCCCCGTCACAACTCTTGAAGCACCCCCCAGCTTCTCGCCGCAACTCGAGAAACATCCCAATTATTCCCTCAATGCGAGATGAGGAAATTTTGCGATGTAGCATCTCAAGAGAAATACCACATTCCCTTTGAAAGGCAATAAGTTACTTGACACCCTTTATTCGACTCAGAAAATTCCCTCACACAGCCATCCCATTTGGAGAGAACACACTTTATGGATTCAATTCGAGATGAGCCCCTGTGCACATTTAAGGGCTCAGAGAGGAACCCGGAAGTTCCCCTTCTAACAGCAAAGGAAACCTGACTTCCTTGAAGCAACAACAGCGAGTTCCTGAGTTCCCCGTCACAACTCGGAAAGCACTCCCAGCTTCCCGCCGCAACTCGAGAAACAAACCCAAAATTATCCCCTCAATGCAGATGAGGAAATTTTGCGATGCAGCATCTCAAGAGAAATACCACATTCCCTCTTGAAACGCAAAAGGTAATTGACACCCTTTATTCGACTCAGAAAGCTCCCTCACACAGCCGTCCCCTTTTAGAGGACAACACACTTTATGGACTCAATTCGAGATGATCCCCTGTGCACATATAAGGGCCTGAGAGTAACCCAGAAGTTCCACTTCCAACAGCAAAGGGGACCTGACTTCCCTGAAGCAACCACAGCGAGTTTCTAGGGTTCCCGTCGCAACTCTTGAAGCACTCCAAGCATCCCGCCACAACTCAAGAAACACACCAAAATTATTCCCTCAATGCGAGGTGAGGAAATTTTGTGATGCAGCCTCTCAAGAGAAATACCACATTCCCTCTTGAAAGGCAAAAAGCTACTTGACACCCTTTATTCGACTCAGAAAGTTCCCACACACAGCCTTCCCCTTTGGTGTGAACACACTTTATGGACTCAATCCGAGATGAGCCCCTGTGCACATTTAAGGGCTGGAGAGGAACCCGGAAGTTCCCCTTCGAACACCAAAGGGGACCTGACTTCCCTGAAGTAACCCCAGCGAGTTCCTGAGGTGCCTGTCACAACTCGAGACGCACCCCCAGCTTCCCGCCGCAACTGTAAAAACATCCCAAATTATCCCCTCAAAGCAAGATGAGGAAATCTTGCGATGCAGCATCTCAAGAGAAATACCACATTCCCTCTTGAAAGGCAAAAAGGTACTTGACACCCTTTATTCGACTCAGAAAGTTCCCTCACACAGCCGTCCCGTTTGGAGTGAACACACTTTATGGACTCAATTCGAGATGAGCCGCTGTGCACATTTAAGGGCTCGAGAGGCACCCGGAAGTTCCCCTTCCAACAACATAGGGGACCTGACTTCCCTGAAGCAAGCCCAGTGAGTTTCGGAGGTCCCCATCGCAACTGGTGAAGCACCCCCAGCTTCCCGCCGCAACTCGAGAAACACACCAAAATTATCCCCTCAATGCGAGATGAGGAAATTTCGCGATGCAGAATCTCAAGAGAAATACCACATTCCCTCTTGAAAGGCAAAAAGGTACTTGACACCCTTTATTCGACTCAGAAAGTTCCCTCACACAGCCGTCCCCTTTTAGAGGAGAACACACTTTACGGACTCAATTCGAGATGAGCCCCTGTGCACATTTAAGGGCTCAAGAGGAACCCGGAAGTTCCAATTCCAACACCAAAGGGGACCTGACTGCCTTGAAGCAACCCCAGCGAGTCCCTGAGGTCCCCGTCGCAACTCTTGAAGCACCCCCAGGTTCCCGCCGCAACTTGAGAAACATCCCAATTATTCCCTCAATGCGAGATGAGGAAATTTTGCGGTGCAGCATCTCAAGAGAAATACCATATTCCCTCTTGAAAGGCAAAAAGTTACTTGACACCCTTTATTCGACTCAGAAACTTCCCTCACACAGCCATCCCATTTGGAGAGGAGAACACACTTTATGGATTCAATTCGAGATGAGACCCTGTGCACATTTAAGGGCTCAGAGAGGAACCCGGAAGTTCCCCTTCTAACAGCAAAGGAAACCTGACTTCCCTAAAGCAACAACAGCGAGTTCCTGAGTTCCCCGTCGCAACTCGAGAAGCACTCCCAGCTACCCGACACAACTCGAGAAACAAACCCAAAATCATCCCCTCAATGCCAGATGAGGAAATTTTGCGATGCAGCATCTCAAGAGAAATACCACATTCCATCTTGAAAGGCGAAAGGTAACTGAAACCCTTTATTCGACTCAGAAAGTTCCCTCACACAGCCGTCCGCTTTTAGAGGAGAACACACTTTATGGACTCAATTCGACATGATGCCCTGTGCACATATAAGGGCCTGAGAGTAACGCGGAAGTTCCCCTTCCAACAGCAAAGGGTACCTGACTTCCCTGAAGCAACCATATCGAGTTCCTGAGGTACCCGTCGCAACTCTTGAAGCACTCCCAGCTTCCACGCACAACTCAAGAAACACACCAAAATTATTCCCTCAATGCGAGATGAGGAAATTTTGCGATGCAGCCTTTCAAGAGAAAACCACATTCCCTCTTGAAAAGCAAAAAGGTACTTGACACCTTTTATTCGACTCAGAAAGTTCCCTCACACAGCCGACCCCTTTGGCGAGGAGAACACACTTTACGGACTCAATTCGAGGGAAGCCCCTGTGCACATTTAAGGGCTCCAGAGGAACCCGGAAGTTCCCCTTCCAACACCAAAGGGGAACTGACTTCCCTGAAGCAACCGCAGCGAGTTCCTGAGGTACCTGTCACAACTCGAGACGCACCCCCAGCTTCCCGCCGCAACTGTAAAAACATCCCAAATTATCCCCTCAAAGCGAGATGAGGAAATCTTGCGATGCAGCATCTCAAGAGAAATACCACATTCCCTCTTGAAAGGCAAAAAGGTACTTGACACCCTTTATTCGACTCAGAAAGTTCCCTCACACAGCCGTCCCCTTTGCAGTGAACACAGATTATGGACTCAATTCGAGATGAGCCCCTGTGCACATTTAAGGGCTCGGGAGGAACCCGAAAGTTCCCCTTCCAACACAAAAGGGGACCAGAATTCCCTGAAGCAACCCCAGCAAGTTTCTCAGGTCCCCGACGCAACTCGAGAAGCACCCACACCTTCCCGCCGCAACTCGAGAAAAAGGACAAAATTATCCCCTCAATGCAGATTAGGAAATTTTGCGATGCAGCATCTCAAGAGAAATACCACATTCCCTGTTTAAAGGCAAAGAGGTATTTGACACCCTTTATTCCACTCAGAAATTTCACTCACACAACCGTCCCCTTTGGAGAGAACACACTTTATGGACTCAATTCAAGATGAGCCCCTGTACACATTTAAGGCCTCGAGAGGAACCCGGAAGTTCCCCTTCCAACAGCAAAGGGGACCTGACTTCCCTGAAGCAACCCCAGCGAGTTACTGAGGTCCCCGTCGCAACTCGTTAAGCAACCCCAGCTTCCCGCCGCAACTCGAGAAACACCCCAAAATTATCCCCTCCAAGCGAGATGAGGAAATTTGGTGATGCAGCATCTCAAGAGAAATACCACATTCCCTCTGGAAAGGGAAAAAGGTACTTGACACCCTTTATTCGGCTCAGAAAGTTCCCTCACCCAGCCGTCCCCTTTGTAGAGGAGAACACACTTTATGGACTCAATTCGAGAGGAGCCCCTGTGCACATGAAGGGCTCGAGAGGAAACCGGAAGTTCCCCTTCCAACACCAAAGGGTACCTGACTTCCCTGAAGCAAGCCCAGCGAGTTCCTGAGGTCCCCGTCGCAATTCGAGAAGCACCCCCAGCTTCCCGCAGCAACTCGAGAAACACCCCAAAATTATCCCCTCCATGGGAGATGAGGAAATTTGGCGATGCAGCATCTCACGAGAAATACCACATTCCCTCTGGAAAGGCAAAAAGGTACTTGACACCCATTATTCGACTCACAAAGTTCCCTCACACAGCCGTCCCCTTTGGAGAGGAGAACACACTTTACAGACTCAATTCGAGAGAACGCCCTGTGCACATTGAAGGGCTCGAGAGGAAACCGGAAATTCCCCTTCCAACACTAAAGGGGACCTGACTTCCCTGAAGCAACCCCAGCGAGTTCCTTAGGTCCGTGTCGGAACTCGAGAAGAACCCCCAGCTTCCCGCCGCAACTCGAGAAACACCCCAAAATTATCCCCCCCATGCGAGATGAGGAAATTTGGCGATGCAGCTTCTCAAGAGAAATACCACATTCCCTCTGGAAAGGCAAAAAGGTACTTGACACCCTTTATTTGAATCAGAAAGTTCCCTCACACAGCGGTTCCCTTTGGAGAGGAGAACACACTTTACGGACTCAAATCGAGAGGAGCCCCTGTGGACATTGAAGGGCTCGAGAGGAAACCGGAAGTTCCACTTCCAACAACAAAGGAGATCTGAACTCCCTGAAGCAACCCTAGCGAGTTCCTGAGGTCCAAGTCGCAAATAGTGAAGCACCCCCTGCTTACAGCCGCAACTCCAGAAACACCCCAAAATTATCCCCTCCATGCGAGATTAGGAAATTTGGCGATGCAGCATCTCAAGAGAAATACCACATTCCCTCTGGAAAGGCAAAAAGGTACTTGACACCCTTTATTCGACTCAGAAAGTTCCCTCACACAGCCGTCCCCTTTGGAGAGGAGAACACACTTTACGGACTCAATTGGAGAGGAGCCCCTGTGCACATTGAAGCGCTCGAGAGGAAACCGGAAGTTCCCCTTCCAACAACAAAGGGGACCTGACTTCCCTGAAGCAACCCCAGCGAGTTCCTGGGGTCCCCATCGAAACTCGAGAAGCACCCCAAGCTTCCAACCGCAACTTGAGAAACAACCCAAAATTATCCCCTCCATGCGAGATGAGGAAATTTGGCTATGCAGCATCTCAAGAGAAATACCACATTCCCTCTGGAAAGGCCAAAAGGTACTTGACACCCTTTATTCGACTCAGAAAGTTCCCTCACACAGCGGTCGCCTTTGGAGAGGAGAACACACTTTATGTACTCAATTCGAGAGGAGCCCCTGTGCACATTGAAGAACTCGGGAGGCAATCGGAAGTTCCCCTTCCAACAACAAAGGAGACCTGACTTCCCTGAAGCAACCCCAGCGAGTTCCTGAGGTCCCCGTCGCAACTCGAGAAGCACCCCCAGCTTCCCGCCGCGACTCGAGAAACACCCCAAAATTCACCCCTCCATGCGAGATGAGGAAATTTGGCGAGGCAGCATCTCAAGAGAAATACCACATTACCTCTGGAAAGGCAAAAAGGTACTTGACACCCTTTATTCGACTCAGAAAGTTCCCTCACACAGCCGTCCCCTTTGGAGAGGAGAACACACTTTACCGCCTCAATTCGAGAGGAGCCCCTGTGCACATTGAAGGGCTGGAGAGGAAACCGGAAGTTCCCCTTCCAACACCAAAGGGGACCTGACTTCCCTGAAGCAACCCCCGCGAGTTCCTGAGGTCCCCGTGGCAACTCGAGAAGTACCCCCAGCTTCCCGCCGCAACTCGAGAAACATCCCAAAATTATCCCCTCCCTGCGAGATGAGGAAATGTGGCGATGCAGCATCTCAAGAGAAATACCACATTCCCTCTTGAAAGGCAAAAAGGTACTTGACACCCTTTATTGGACTCAGAAAGATCCCTCACACAGCCGTCCCCTTTGGAGAGGAGATAACATTTTACGGACTCAATTCGAGATGAGCCCCTGTGCACATTGAAGGGCTCGAGAGGAAACCGGAAGTTTCCCTTCAAACAACAAAGGGGACCTGACTTCCCTGAAGCAACCCCAGCGAGTTCCTGAGGTCTCCGTCGCAACTCGAGAAGCACCCCCAGCTTCTTGCCGCAACTCGACAAACACCTTAAAATTATCCCCTCCATGCGAGATGAGGAAATTTGGCGATGCAGCATCTCAAGAGAAATACCACATTCCCTCTGGAAAGGCAAAAAGTTACTTGACACCCTTTATTCGACTCAGAAAGTTCCCTCACCGAGTCCTCCCCTTTGGAGAGGAGAACACACTTACGGACTCAATTCGAGTGGAGCCCCTGTGCACATTGAAGTGTTCGAGAGGAAACCGGAGGTTCCCCTTTCAACACCAAAGGGGACCTGACTTCCTTGAAGCAACCCCAGCGAGTTCCTGAGGTCCCCGTCGCAACTCGAGAAGCACCCCAAAATTATCCCCTCCAGGGGAGATGAGGAAATTTGGCGATGTAGCATCTCAAGAGAAATACCACATTACCTCTGGAAAGGCAAAAAGGTACTTGACACCCTTTATTCGACTCAGAAAGTTCTCTCACACAGCCGTCCCATTTTTAGAGGAGAACACACTTTACGGACTCAATTCGAGAGGAGCCCCTGTGCACAATGAAGGGCTCGAGAGGAAACCGGAAGTTCCCCTTCCAACACCAAAAGGGACCTGACTTCCCTGAAGCAACACCAGCGAGTTCCTGAGGTCCCCGTCCCAACTCGAGAAGCACCACCAGCTTCCCGCCGCAACTCTGAAACACCCCAAAATGATCCAATCCGTGCGAGATGAGGAAATTTGGCGATGCAGCATCTCAAGAGAAATCCCACATTCCCTCTGGAAAGGCAAAAAGGTACTTGACACCCTTTATTCGACTCAGAAAGTTCCCTCAAAGAGCCGTCCCCTTTGGAGAGGAGAACACACTTTACGGAATCAATTCGAGAGGAGACCTTGTGCACATTGAAGGGCTCGAAAGGTAACCCGAAGTTTCCCTTCAAACAACACAGGGGACCTGACTTCCCTGAAGCAACCCCAGCAAGTTCCTGAGGTCCCCGTCGCAACTCGAGAAACACCCCCAGCTTCCCGCCGCAACTCGAGAAGCCCCCCAAAATTATCCCCTCCATGCGAGATGAGGAAATTTGGCCATGCAGCATCTCAAAAAAATACCACATTACCTCTGGAAAGGAAAAAGGTACTTGACACCCTTTATTCGACTCAGAAAGTTACCTCACACAGCCGTCCCCTTTGGAGAGGAGAACACACTTTACGGAATCAATTCGAGAGGAGCCCCTGTGCACATTGAAGAGCTCGAGAGGAAACCCGAAGTTCCCCTTCCAACACCAAAGGGGATCTGACTTCCCTGAAGCAACCCGAGCGAGTTCCTGAGGTCCCCGTCGCAACTCGAGAAGCACCCCAAGCTTCCCGCCGCAACTCGAGAAACACACCAAAATTATCCCCTCCATGCGAGATGAGGAAATTTGGCGATGCAGCATTTCACGAGAAATACCACATTCACTCCGGAAAGGCAAAAAGGTACTTGACACCCTTTATTCGACTCAGAAAGTTCCCTCCAAGAGCCGTCCCCTTTGGAGAGGAGAACACACTTTACGGACTCAATTCGAGAGCAGCCCCTGTGCACATGTAAGGGCTCGAGACGAAACCGGAAGTTCCCCTTCCATCACCAAAGGGGAACTGACTTCCCTGAAGCAACACCAGCGAGTTCCTGAGGTCCTCTTCGCAACTCGAGAAGCACCCCCAGCTTCCCGCCGCAACTCGAGAAACACCCCAAAATTCTCCCCTCCATGCGAGATGAGGAAATTTGGCGACGCAGCATCTCACGAGAAATACCACATTCCCTCTGGAAAGGCAAAAAGGTACTTGACACCCTTTATTCCACTCAGAATGTTCCCTCATACAGCCGTCCCTTTTGGAATGGAGACAACACTTTACGGACTCAATTCGAGAGGAGCCCCTGTGCACATTGAAGGGCTCGAGAGGAAAGCGGAAGTTCCCCTTCCAACACCAAAGGGGACCTGACTTCCCTGAAGCAACCCCAGCGAGTTCCTGAGGTCCCCTCCGCAACTCGAGAAGCACTCCCAGCTTCCCGCCCCAACTCGAGAAACACCAAAAAATTATCCCCTCCATGCGAGATGAGGAAATTTGGCGATGCAGCATCTCAAGAGAAATACCACATTCACTCTGGAAAGGCAAAAAGGTACTTGACACCCTTTATTCGACTCAGAAAGTTCCCTCACACAGCCGTCCCCTTTGGAGAGGAGAACACACTTTACGGAATCAATTCGAGGGGAGCCCCTGTACACATTGAAGGGCTCGAGAGGAACCCGGAAGATCCCCTTCCAACACAAAAGGGGACCTGCCTTCCCTGAAGGAACCCCAGCGGGTTCCTGAGGTCTCCGTCGCAACCCGAGAAGCACCCCCAGCTTCACGCCGCAACTCGACAAACACCCCAAATTTATCCCTTCCATGCGAGATGAGGAAATTTGGCGATGCAGCATCTCAAGAGAAATACCACATTCCCTCTGGAAAGGCAAAAAGGTACTTGACACCCTTTATTCGACTCTGAAAGTTCCCTCACACAGCCGTCCCCTTTGGAGAGAAGAACACACTTTACGGACTCAATTCGAGAGGAGCCCCTGTGCACATTGAAGGGCTCGAGAGGAAACCGGAAGTTCCCCTTCCAACACCAAAGGGGACCTGACTTCCCTGAAGCAACCCCAGCGAGTTCCTGAGGTCCGTGTCGCAACTCGAGAATCACCCCCAGCTTCCCGCCGCAACTCGAGAAACAGCGCAAAATTCTCCCCTCCATGCGAGATGAGGAAATTTGGCGATGCAGCATCTCACGAGAAATACCACATTCCCTCTGGAAAGGCAAAAAGGTACTTGACACCCTTTATTCGACTCAGAAAGTTCCCTCACACAGCCGTCCACTTTGGAGAGGAGAACACACTTAACTGACTCAATTCGAGAGGAGCCCCTGTGCACATTGAAGGGCTCAAGAGGAAACCGGAAGTTCACCTTCCAACACCAAAGGGGACCTGACTTCCCTGAAGCAACCCCAGCGAGATCCTGAGGTCCCCGTCTCAACTCGAAAAGCACCCCCAGCTTCCCGCCACAACTCGAGAAACAGCACAAAATTCTCCTCTCCATGCGAGATGAGGAAATTTGGCGATGCAGTATCTCACGAGAAATACCACATTCTCTCTGGAAAGGTAAAAAGGTACTTGATACCCTTTATTCACCTCAGAAAGTTCCCTCACACAGCCGTCCCGTCTGGAGAGGAGAACACACATTACGGACTCAATTCGAGAGAAGCCCCTGTGCACATTGAAGGGCTCGAGAGGAAACCGGAAGTTCCCCTTCCAACACCAAAGGGGACCTGACTTCCCTGAAGCAACCGCAGCGAGTTCCTGAGGTCCCCGTCGCAACTCGAGAAGCACCCCCAGCTTCCCGCCGCAACTCGAGAAACACCCCAAAATTATCCCCTCCATGCGAGATGAGGAAATTTGGTGATGCAGCATCTCTCGAGAAATACCTCATTCCCTCTGGAAAGGTAAAAAGGTACTTGACACCCTTTATTCGACTCAGAAAGTTCCCTCACACAGCCGTAAAATTTGGAGAGGAGAACACACTTTAAGGACTCAATTCGAGAGGAGCCCCTGTGCACATTGAAGGGCTCGAGAGGAAACCGGAAGTTCCCCTTCCAACACCAAAGGGGACCTGACTTCCCTGAAGCAACCCCAGCGAGTTCCTGAGGTCCCCGTCGCAACTCGAGAAGCACACCCAGCTTCCCGACACAACTCGAGAAATACCCCAAAATTATCCCCTCCATGCGAGATGAGCAAATTTGTCGATGCAGCATCTCAAGAGAAATACCACATTCACTCTGGAAAGGCAAAAAGGTACTTGACACCCTTTCTTCGACTCACAAAGTTCCCTCACACAGCCGTCCCCTTTGGAGAGGAGAACACACTTTACGGACTCAATTCGAGAGGAGCCCCTGTGCACATTGAAGGGCTCGAGAGGAAACAGGAAGTTCGCCTTCCAACACAAAAGGGGACCTGACTTCCCTGAAGCAACCCCAGCGAGTTCCTGAGGTCCCCGTCGCAACTCGAGAAGCACCCCCATCTTCCCGCCACATCTCGAGAAACACCCCAAAATTATCCTCTCCATGCGAGATGAGGAAATTTGGCGATGCAGCATCTCAAGAGAAATACCACATTCCCTCTGGAAAGGCAAAAAGTTACTTGACACCCTTTATTCGACTCAGATAGTTAACTCACACAGCCGTCCCCTTTGGAGAGGAGAACACACTTTACGGACTCAATTCGAGAGGAGCCCCTGTGCACATTGAAGGGCTCGAGAGGAAACCGGAAGTTCCCCTTCCAACACCAAAGGGGACCTGACTTCGCTGAAGCAACCCCAGCGAGTTCCTGAGGTCCCCGTCGCAACTCGAGAAGCACCCCCAGCTTCCCGCCGCAACTCGAGAAACACCCCAAAATTATCCCCTCCATGCGAGATGAGGAAATTTGGCGATGCAGCATCTCAAGAGAAATACCTCATTCCCTCTGGAAAGGCAAAAAGGTACTTGACACCCTTTATTCGACTCAGAAAGTTCCCTCACACAGCCGTCCCTTTTGGAGAAGAGAACACACTTCAGGGACTCAATTCGAGAGGAGCCCCTGTGCACATTTAAGGGCTCGAGAGGAAACCGAAAGTTCCCCTTCCAACACCAAAGGGGACCTGACTTCCCTGAAGCAACCCCAGCGAGTTCCTGAGGTCCCCGTCGCAACTCGAGAAGCACCCCCAGCTTCCCGCCGCAACTCGAGAAACACCCCAAAATTATCCTCTCCATCCAAGATGAGGAAATTTGGCGATGCAGCATCTCAAGAGAAATACCAAATTCCCTCTGGAAAGGCAAAAAGGTACTTGACACCCTTTATTCGACTCAGAAAGTTCCCTGACACAGCCGTCCCCTTTGGATAGGAGAATACACTTTACGGACTCAATTCGAGGGGAGCCCCTGTGCACATTGAAGGGCTCGAGAGGAAACCGGAAGTTCCCCTTCCAACACCAAAGGGTACCTCACTTCCCTGAAGCAACCCCAGCGAGTTCCTGAGTTCCCCGTCGCAACTCGAGAAGCACCCCCAGCTTCCCGCCGCAACTCGAGAAACACACCAAAATTATCCCCTCCATGCGAGATGAGGAAATTTGGCGATGCAGCATCTCAAGAGAAATACCACATTCCCTCTGGAAAGGCAAAAAGGTACTTGACACCCTTTATTCGACTCAGAAAGTTCCCTCACACAGCCGTCCCCTTTGGAGAGGAGCACACACTTTACGGACTCAATTCGAGAGGATACCCTGTGCACATTGAAGGGCTCGAGATGAAACCGGAAGTTCCCCTTCCAAAACCAAAGGGGACCTGACTTCCCTGAAGCAACCCCAGCGAGTTCCTGAGGTCCCCGTCGCAACTCGAGAAGCACCCCCAGCTTCCCGCCGCAACTCGAGAAACACCCCAAAATTATCCCCTCCATGCGAGATGAGGAAATTTGGCGATGCAGCATCTCAAGAGAAATACCACATTCCCTCTGGAAAGGCAAAAAGGTACTTGTCACCCTTTATTCGACTGAGAATATTCCCTCACACAGCCGTCCTTTTTGGAGAGGAGAACACACTTTACGGACTCAATTCGAGAGGAGCCCCTGTGCACATTGAAGGGCTCGAGAGGAAACCGGAAGTTCCCCTTCCAACACCAAAGGGGATCTGACTTCCCTGAAGCAACCCCAGCGAGTTCCTGAGGTCCCCGTCGCAACTCGAGAAGCACCCCCAGCTTCCCGCCGCAACTCGAGAAACACCCCAAAATTATCCCCTCCATGCGAAATGAGGAAATTTGGCGATGCAGCATCTCAAGAGAAATACCACATTCCCTCTGGAAAGGCAAAAAGGTACTTGACACCCTTTATTCGTCTCAGAAAGTTCCCTCACACAGCTGTCCCCTTTGGAGAGGAGAACACACTTTATGGACTCAATTCGAGAGGAGCCCCTGTGCACATTGAAGGGCTCGAGAGGAAACCGAAAGTTCCCCTTCCAACACCAAAGGGGACCTGATTCCGTGAACAAACCCCAGCGAGTTCCTGAGGTCCCTGTCGCAATTCGAGAAGCACCCCCAGCTTCCCGATGCAACTCGAGAAACACCCCAAAATTCTCCCCTCCATGCGAGATGAGGAAATTTGGCGATGCAGCATCTCAAGAGAAATACCACATTCCCTCTGGAAAGGAAAAAAGGTACTTGGCACCCTTTATTCGACTCTGAAAGTTCCCTCTCACAGCCGTCCACTTTGGAGAGGAGAACACACTTTACGGACTCAATTCGAGAGGAGCCCCTGTGCACATTGAAGGGCTGGAGAGGAAACCGGAAGTTCCCCATCCAACACCAAAGGTGACCTGAATTCCCTGAAGCAACCACGGCGAGTTCCTGAGGTCCCCGTCGCAACTTGACAAGCATCTCCAGCTTCCCGCCGCAACTCGAGAAACACCCCAAAATTATCCCCTCCATGCGAGATGAGGAAATATGGCGATGCAGCATCTCAAGAGAAATACCACATTCCCTCTGGAAAGGCAAAAAGGTACTTGACACCCTTTATTCGACTCAGAAAGTTCCCTGACACAGCCGTCCCCTTTGGAGAGGAGAACACACTTTACGGACTCAATTCGAGAGGAGCCCCTGTGCACATTGAAGGCCTCGAGAGGAAACCGGAAGTTCCCCTTCCAACACCAAAGGGGACCTGACTTCCCTGAAGCAACCCCAGCGAGTTCGTGAGGTCCCCGTCGCAACTCGAGATGCACCCCCAGCTTCCCGCCGCAACCCGAGAAACACCCCAAAATTATCCCCTCCATTCGAGATGAGGAAATTTGGCGATGCAGCCTCTCCAGAGAACTACCACATTCCCTCTGGAAAGGCAAAAAGGTACTCGACACCCTTTATTCGACTCAGAAAGTTCCCTCACACAGCCGTTCCCATTGGAGAGGAGAACACACTTTACAGACTCAATTCGAGAGGAGCCCCTGTGCACATTGAAGGGCTCGAGAGGAAACCGGAAGTTCCCTTTCCAACACCAAAGAGGACCTGACTTCCCTGAAGCAACCCCAGCGAGTTCCTGAGGTCCCCGTCGCAACTCGAGAAGCACCGGCAGCTTCCCGCCGCAACTCGAGAAACACCCCAAAATTATCCCCTCCATTCGAGATGAGGAAATTTGGCGATGAAGCATCTCACGAGAAATACCACATTCCCTCTGGAAAGGGAAAAAGGTACTTGACACCCTTTATTCGACTCAGAAAGTTCCCTCACACAGCCGTCCCCTTTAAGAAGAGAACACACTTTACTATCTCAATTCGAGAGGTGCCCCTGTGCACATTGAAGGGCTCGAGAGGAAACCGGAAGTTCACCTTCCAACACCAAAGGGGACCAGACTTCCCTGAAGCAACCCCAGCGAGTTCCTGAGGTCCCCGTCGCAACTCGAGAAGCACCCCCAGCTTCCGCCGCAACTCGAGAAACACCCCAAAATTATCCCCCCCATGCGAGATGAGGAAATTTGGCGATGCAGCATCTCAAGGGAAATACCACATTCCCTCTGGATAGGCAAAAAGGTACTTGACACCCTTTATTCGACTCAGAAAGTTCCCTCACACAGCCGTCCGCCTTGGAGAGAACACACTTTACGGACTCAATTCTAGAGGAGCCCCTGTGCACATTGAAGGGCTCGAGAGGAAACCGGAAGTTCCCCTTCCAACACCAAAGGGGACCTGAATTCCCTGAAGCAACCCCAGCGAGTTCCTGAGGTCCCCGTCGCAACTAGGGAAGCACCCCCAGCTTCTCGCCGCAACTCGAGAAACACCCCAAAATTATCCCCTCCCTGCGAGATGAGGAAATTTGGCGATGCAGCACATCAAGAAAAATACCACATTCCCTCTGGAAAGGAAAAAAGGTACTTGACACCCTTTATTCGTCTCAGAAACTTCCCTCACAAAGCCGTCCCCTTTGGAGAGGAGAACACACTTTACGGACTCAATTCGAGAGGATCCCCTGTGCACATTGAAAGGCTCGAGAGGAAACCGGAAGTTCCCCTTCCAACACCAAAGGGGACCTGACTTCCCTGAAGCAACCCCAGCGAGTTCCTCAGGTTCCCGGGGCTACTCGAGAAGCACCCCCAGCTTCCCGCCGCAACTCGAGAAACACCCCAAAATTATCCTCTCCATGCGAGATGAGGAAATTTGGCGATGCAGCATCTCAAGAGAAATACCACATTCCCTCTGGAAAGGTAAAAAGGTACTTGTCCCCCTTTATTCGACTGAGAATGTTCCCTCACACAGCCGTCCCCTTTGGAGAGGAGAACACACTTTACGGACTCAATTCGAGAGGAGCCCCTGTGCACATTGAAGGGCTCGAGAGGAAACCGGAAGTTCCCCTTCCAACAACAAAGGGGACGTGAATTCCCTGAAGAAACACCAGCGAGTTCCTGAGGTCCCCGTCGCAACTCGAGAAGCACCCCCAGCTTCCCGCTGCAACTCGAGAAACACCCCAAAATTATCCCCTCCATGCGAGATGAGGAAATTTGGCGATGCAGCATCTCAAGAGAAATACCACATTCCCTCTGGAAAGGCAAAAAGGTACTTGACACCCTTTATTCGACTCAGAACGTTCCCTCACACAGCCGTCCCCTTTGGAGAGGAGAACACACTTTACGGACTCAATTCGAGAGGAGTCCCTGTGCACATTGAAGGTCTGGAGAGGAAACCGGAAATTCCCCATCCAACAGCAAAGGTGACCTGAATTCCCTGAAGCAACCACGGCGAGTTCCTGAGGTCCCCATCGCAACTTGACAAGCATCCCCAGCTTCCCGCCGCAACTCGAGAAACACCCCCAAAATTATCTCCTCCATGCGAGATGAGGAAATTTGGCGATGCAGCATCTCAAGAGAAATACCACATTCCCTCTGGAAAGGCAAAAAGGTACTTGACACCCTTTATTCGACTCAGAAAGTTCCCTCACACCCGTCCCCTTTGAGAAGAGAACACACTTTACTATCTCAATTCGAGAGGTGCCCCTGTGCACATTGAAGGGCTCGAGAGGAAACCGGAAGTTCCCCTTCCAACACCAAAGGGGACCAGACTTCCCTGAAGCAACCCCAGCGAGTTCCTGAGGTCCCCGTCGCAACTCGAGAAGCACCCCCAGCTTCCCGCCGCAACTCGAGAAACACCCTAAAATTATCCCATGCATGCGAGATGAGGAAATTTGGCGATGCAGCATCTCAAGAGAAATACCACATTCCCTCTGGATAGGCAAAAAGGTACTTGACACCCTTTATTCGACTCAGAAAGTTCCCTCACACAGCCGTCCGCCTTGGAGAGAACACACTTTACGGACTCAATTCGAGAGGAGCACCTGTGCACATTGAAGGGCTCGAGAGGAAACCGGAAGTTCCCCTTCCAACACCAAAGGGAACCTGACTTCCCTGAAGCAACCCCAGCGAGTTCCTGAGGTCCCCGTCGCAACTCGAGAAGCACCCCCAGCTTCCCGCCGCAACTCGAGAAACACCCCAAAATTATCCCCTCCCTGCGAGATGAGGAAATTTGGCGATGCAGCATCTCAAGAGAAATACCACATTCCCTCTGGAAAGGCAAAAAGGTACTTGACACCCTTTATTCGACTCAGAAACTTCCCTCACACAGCCGTCCCCTTTGGAGAGGAGAACACACTTTACGGACTCAATTCGAGAGGATCCCCTGTGCACATTGAAAGGCTCGAAAGGAAACCGGAAGTTCCCCTTCCAACACCAAAGGGGACCAGACTTCCCTGAAGCAACCCCAGCGAGTTCCTCAGGTCCCCGGGGCAACTCGAGAAGCACCCCCAGCTTCCCGCCACAACTCGAGAAACACCCCAAAATTATCCCATTCATGCCAGATGAGGAAATTTGGCGATGCAGCATCTCAAGAGAAATACCACATTCCCTCTGGAAAGGCAAAAAGGTACTTGACACCCTTTATTCGACTCAGAAAGTTCCCTCACACAGCCGTCCCCTTTGGAGAGGAGAGCACTCTTTCCGGACTCAATTCGAGAGGAGCCCCTGTGCACATTAAAGGGCAGGCGAGGAAACCGGAAGTTCCCCTTCCAACACCAAAGGGGACCTGACTTCCCTGATGCAACCACAGCGAGTTCCTGAGGTCCCCGTCGCAACTGGAGCAGCACCCCCAGCTTCCCGCCGCAACTCGAGAAGCACCCCAAAATTCTCCCCTCAATGCGAGATGAGGAAATTTGGCGATGCAGCATCTCACGAGAAATACCACATTCCCTCTCGAAAGGCAAAAAGGTACTTGACACCCTTTATTCGACTCAGACATTTCCCTCACACAGCCATCCCCTTTGGAGAGGAGAACACACTTTACGGACTCAATTCGAGAGGAGCCCCTGTGCCCATTAAAGGGCAGGCGAGGAAACCGGAAGTTCCCCTTCCAACACCAAAGGGGACCTGACTTCCCTGATGCAACCACAGCGAGTTCCTGAGGTCCCCGTCGCAACTGGAGCAGCACCCCCAGCTTCCCGCCGCAACTCGATAAGCACCCCAAAATTCTCCCCTCCATGCGAGATGAGGAAATTTGGCAATGCAGCATCTCACAAGAAATACCACATTCTTTCTGGAAAGGCAAAAAGGTACTTGACACCCTTTATTCGACTCAGAAAGTTCCCTCACACAGTCGTCCTCTTTGGAGAGGAGAACATACTTTACGGACTCAATACGAGAGTAGCCCCTGTGCACATTGAAGGTCTCGAGTGTAAACCGGAAATTCCCCTTCCAACACCAAAGGGGACCTGACTTCCCTTAAGCAACCCCAGTGAGTTCCTGAGGTGCCCGTCGCAACTCGAGGAGCACCCCCAGCTTCCCGCCGCAACTCGAGAAACAGCCCAAAATGCTCCCGTCCATGCGAGATGAGGAAATATTGCGGTGCAGCATCTCACGAGAAATACCACATTCCGTCTGAAAAGGCAAAAAGGTACTTGACACCCTTTATTCGACTCAGAAAGTTCCCTCAAACAGCCGTCCCCTTTGGAGAGGAGAACACACTTTACGCACTCAATTCGAGAGGAGCCCCTGTGCACATTGAAGGGCTCGAGAGGAAACCGGAAGTTCCCCTTCCAACACCAAAGGGGACCTGACTTCCCTGAAGCAACCCCAGCGAGTTCCTGAGGTCCCCGTCGCAACTCGAGAAGCACCCCCAGCTTCCCGCCGCAACTCGAGAAACAGCCCAAAATTCTCCCCTCCATGCGAGATGAGGAAATTTGGCGATGCAGCATCTCAAGAGAAATACCACATTCCCTCTGGAAAGGCAAAAACTTACTTGACTCCCTTTATTCGACTCAGAAAGTTCCCTCACACAGCCGTCCCCTTTGGAGAGGAGAACACACTTTACGGACTCAATTCGAGAGGAGCCCCTGTGCACATTGAAGGGCTCGAGAGGAAACCGGAAGTTCCCCTTCCAACACCAAAGGGGACCAGACTTCCCTGAAGCAACCCCAGCGAGTTCCTGAGGTCCCCGTCGCAACTCGAGAAGCACCCCCAGCTTCCCGTCCCAACTCGAGAAACAGCCCAAAATTCTCCCCTCCATGCGAGATGAGGAAATTTGGCGATGCAGCATCTCACGAGAAATACCACATTCCCTCTGGAAAGGCAAAAAGTTAATTGACACCCTTTATTCGACTCAGAAAGTTCCCTCACACAGCCGTCCCCTTTGGAGAGGAGAACACACTTTACGGACTCAATTCGAGAGGAGCCCCTGTGCACATTGAAGGGCTCGAGAGAAAACCGGAAGTTAGCCTTCCAACAGCAAAGGGGACCTTACTTCCCTGAAGCAACCCCAGCGAGTACCTGAGGTCCCCGTCGCAACTCGAGAAGCACCCCCAGTTTCCCGCCGCAACTCGAGAAACAGCCCAAAATTCTCCCCTCCATGCGAGATGAGGAAATTTGGCGATGCAGCATCTCACGAGAAATACCACATTCCCTCTGGAAAGGCAAAAAGGTACTTGACACAATTTATTCGACTCAGAAATTTCCCTCACACAGCCATCCCCTTTGGAGAGGAGAAGACACTTTACGGACTCAATTCGAGAGGAGCCCCTGTGCACATTGAAGGGCTCGAGAGGAAACCGGAAGTTCCCCTTCCAACACCAAAGGGGACCTGACTTCCCTTAAGCAACCCCAGCGGGTTCCTGAGGTCCCCGTCGTAACTCGAGAAGCACCCCCAGCTTCCCGCCGCAACTCGAGAAACAGCCCAAAATTCTCCACTCCATGCGAGATGAGGAAATTTGGCGATGCAGCATCTCAACAGAAATACCACATTCCCTCTGGAAAGGCAAAAAGGTCCTTGACACCCTTTATTCGACTCAGAAAGTTCCCTCACACAGTGGTCCCCTTTGGAGAGGAGAACACACTTTACGGACACAATTCGAGAAGAGCCCCTGTGCACATTGAAGGGCTCGAGAGGAAACCTGAAGTTCCCCTTCCAACACCAAAGGGGACCAGACTTCCATGAAGCAACCCCAGCGAATTCCTGAGTTGCCCGTCGCAACTCGAGAAGCACCCCCAGCTTCCCGTCGCAACTCGAGAAACACCCCAAAATTCTCCCCTCCATGCGAGATGAGGAAATTTGGCGATGCAGCATCTCACGAGAAATACCACATTCCCTCTGGAAAGGCAAAAAGGTACTTGACACCCTTTATTCGACTCAGAAAGTTCCCTCACACAGCCGTCCCCTTTGGAGAGGAGAACACACTTTACGGACTCAATTAGAGGTTAGCCCCTGTTCATATTGATGGGCCCGAGAGGAAACTGGAAGTTCCCCTTATAACACCAAAGGGGAACTGACTTCCCTGAAGCAACCCCAGCGAGTTCCTGAGGTCCCCTTCGCAACTCGAGAAGCACCCCCAGCTTCCCGCCGCAACTCGAGAAACACCCCAAAATTCTCCCCGCCATGCAAGATGAGGAAATATAGCGATGCAGCATCTCACGAGAAATAACACATTCTCTCTGGAAAGGCAAAAAGGTACTTGACCCCTTTATTCGACTCAGAAAGTTCCCTCACACAGCCGTCCCCTTTGCAGAGGAGAACACACTTTACGGACTCAATTCGAGACGAGCCCCTGTACCCATTGAAGGGCTCGAGAGGAAACCGGAATTTCCCCTTCCAACACCAAAGGGGACCTGACTTCCCTGTAGCAACCTCAGCGAGTTCCTGAGTTCCCCGTCGCAACTCGAGAAGCACCCCCAGCTTCCCGCCGCAACTCGAGAAACACTCCAAAATTCTCCCCTCCATGCGAGATGAGGAAATTTGGCAATGCAGCATCTCACGAGAAATACCACATTCACTCTGGAAAGGCAAAAAGGTACTTGACACCCTTTATTCGACTCAGAAAGTTCCCTCACACAGCCGTCCCCTTTGGAGAGGAGAACACACTTTACGGACTGAATTCGGGAGGATCCCCTGTGCATATTGAAGGGCTCGAGAGGAAACCGGAAGTTCCCCTTCCAACACCAAAGGGGACCTGACTTCCCTGAAGCAACCCCAGCGAGTTCCTGAGGTCCCCTTCGCAACTCGAGAAGCACCCCCAGCTTCCCGCCGCAACTCGAGAAACAGCCCAAAATTCTCCCCTCCATGCGAGATGAGGAAATTTGGCGATGCAGCATCTCAGGAGAAATACAACATTCACTCTGGAAAGGTAAAAGGGTACTTGACACCCTTTATTCGAGTCAGAAAGTTCCCTCACACAGCCGTCCCCTTCGGAGAGGAGAACACACTTTACGGACTCAATTCGAGGGGATCCCCTGTGCATATTGAAGGGCTGGAGAGAAAACAGGAAGTTCCCTTTCCAACACCAAAGGGGACTTGACTTCCCTGAAGCAACCCCAGCGAGTTCCTGAGTTCCCCGTCGCAACTCGAGAAGCACCCCCAGCTTCCCGCCGCAACTCGAGAAACACTCCAAAATTCTCCCCTCCATGCGAGATGAGGAAATTTGGCAATGCAGCATCTCACGAGAAATACCACATTCACTCTGGAAAGGCAAAAAGGTACTTGACACCCTTTATTCGACTCAGAAAGTTCCCTCACACAGCCGTCCCCTTTGGAGAGGAGAACACACTTTACGGACTGAATTCGGGAGGATCCCCTGTGCATATTGAAGGGCTCGAGAGGAAACCGGAAGTTCCCCTTCCAACACCAAAGGGGACCTGACTTCCCTGAAGCAACCCCAGCGAGTTCCTGAGGTCCCCTTCGCAACTCGAGAAGCACCCCCAGCTTCCCGCCGCAACTCGAGAAACACCCCAAAATTATCCCCTCCATGCGAGATGAGGAAATTTGGCGATGCAGCATCTCAGGAGAAATACAACATTCACTCTGGAAAGGTAAAAGGGTACTTGACACCCTTTATTCGAGTCAGAAAGTTCCCTCACACAGCCGTCCCCTTCGGAGAGGAGAACACACTTTACGGACTCAATTCGAGGGGATCCCCTGTGCATATTGAAGGGCTGGAGAGAAAACAGGAAGTTCCCTTTCCAACACCAAAGGGGACTTGACTTCCCTGAAGCAACCCCAGCGAGTTCATGAGGTCCCCGTCGCAACTCGAGAAGCACCCCCAGCTTCCCGCCGCAACTCGAGAAACACCCCAAAATTCTCCACCCCATGCGAGATGAGGGAATTTGGCGATGCAGCATCTCAAGAGAAATACCACATTCCCTCTGGAAAGGCAAAAAGGTACTTGACACCCTGTATTTGACTCAGAAAGTTCCCTCACAGCCGTCCCCTTTGGAGAGGAGAACACAGTTTATGGACTCAATTCGAGAGGAGCCCCTGGGCACATTGAAGGGCTCGAGAGGAAACCGGAAGTTTCCCTTCCAACAACAAAGGGGACCTGGCTTCCCTGAAGCAACCCCAGCGAGTTCCTGAGGTCCCCGTCGCAACTCGAGAAGCACCCCCAGCTTCCCGCCGCAACTCGAGAAACACCCCAAAATTATCCCCTCCATGCGAGATGAGGAAATTTGGCGATGCAGCATCTCAAGAGAAATACCACATTCCCTCTGGAAAGGCAAAAAGGTACTTGACACCCTTTATTCGACTCAGAAAGTTCCATCACACAGCCGTCCCCTTTGGAGAGGAGAGCACTCTTTCCGGACTCAATTCGAGAGGAGCCCCTGTGCACACTGAAGGGGTCGAGAGGAAACCGGAAGTTTCCCTTCCAACAAAAAAGGGGACCTGACTTCCCTGAAGCAACCCCAGCGAGTTCCTGAGGTCCCCGTCGCAACTCGAGAAGCACCCCCAGCTTCCCGCCGCAACTCGGGAAACACCCCAAAATTATCCCCTCCATGCGAGATGAGGAAATTTGGCGATGCAGCATCTCAAGAGAAATACCACATTCCCTCTGGAAAGGCAAAAAGGTACTTGACACCCTTTATTCGACTCAGAAAGTTCCCTCACACAGCCGTCCCCTTTGGAGAGGAGAGCACTCTTTACGGACTCAATATGAGAGGAGCCCCTGTGCACATTGAAGGGCTCGAGAGGAAACCGGAAGTTTCCCTTCCAACAACAAAGGGGACCTGACTTCCCTGAAGCAACCCCAGCGAGTTCCTGAGGTCCCCGTCGCAACTCGAGAAGCACCCCCAGCTTCCCGCCGCAACTCGAGAAACACCCCAAAATTATCCCCTCCATGCGAGATGAGGAAATTTGGCGATGCAGCATCTCAAGAGAAATACCACATTCCCTCTGGAAAGGCAAAAAGTTACTTGACACCCTTTATTCGACTCAGAAAGTTCCCTCACACAGCCGTCCCCTTTGGAGAGGAGAGCACTCTTTACTGACTCAATTCGAGAGGAGCCCCTGTGCACATTGAAGGGCTCGAGAGGAAACCGGAAGTTTCCCTTCCAACAACAAAGGGGACCTGACTTCCCTTAAGCAACCCCAGCGAGTTCCTGAGGTCCCCGTCGCAACTCGAGAAGCACACCCAGCTTCCCGCCACAACTCGAGCAACACCGCAAAATTATCCACTCCATGCGAGATGAGGATGTTTGGCAATGCAGCATCTCAAGAGAAATACCACATTCCCTCTGGAAAGGCAAAAAGGTACTTGATACCTTTTATTCGACTCAGAAATTTCCCTCACACAGCCGTCCCCTTTGAGAGGAAAACACACTTTATAGACTCAAATCTAGAGGAGCCCTTGTGCACATTGAAGAAGTGGAGAGGAAACCGGAAGCTCCCCTTCCAACACCAAAGGGAACCTTGATTCCCTGAAGCAATCCCAGCGAGATCCTGCGGTCCCCGTCGCAAAACGAGAAGCACCCCCAGCTTCCCGCCGCAACTCGAGAAACACCCCAAAATTATCCCCTCCATACGAGATGAGCAAATTTGGCGATGCAGCGTCTCACGAGAAATACCACATTCACTCTGGAAAGGCAAAAAGGTACTTAACACCCTTTATTGGACTCAGAAAGTTCCCTCACACAACCCTCCCCTTTGGAGAGGAGAACACACTTTATGGATTCAATTAGAAAGGAGCCCCTGTGCACATTGAAGGGCTCAAGAGGAAACCTGAAGTTCCCCTTCCAACACCATAGGGGACCTGAATTTCCTGAAGCCTGAAGCATCCCCAGCGAGTTCCTGAGGTCCCCGTCGCAACTCGAGAAGCACCCCCAGCTTCCAGCCGCAACGCGAGAAGCACCCCAAAATTATTCCCTCCATGCGAGATGAGGAAATTTGGCGATGCAGCATCTCACGAGAAATACCACATTCCCTCTGGAAAGGCAAAAAGTACTTGCCACCCTTTATTCGACTCAGAAAGTTCCCTCTAACAGCCGTCACCTTTGGAGAGGAGAACACACTTTACGGACTCAATTCGAGAGGAGCCCCTGTGCACATTGAAGGGCTCGAGAGGAAACCGGAAGTTCCCCTTCCAATACCAAAGGGGACCTGACTTCCTTGAAGCAACCCCAGCGAGTTCCAGCGGTCCCCGTCGCAACTCGAGAAGCACCCCCGCTTCCCGCCGCAACTCGAGAAACATTCCAAAATTATCCCCTGCATGCGAGATGAGGAAATTTGGCGATGCAGCATCTCACGAGAAATACCACATTCCCTCTGCAAAGGCAAAAAGTACTTGCCACCCTTTATTCGACTCAGAAAGTTCCCTCTAACAGCCGTCACCTTTGGAGAGGAGAACACACTTTACGGACTCAATTCGAGAGGAGCCCCTGTGCACATTGAAGGGCTCGAGAGGAAACCGGAAGTTCCCCTTCCAACACCAAAGGGGACCTGACTTCCCTGAAGCAACCCCAGCGAGTTCCTGCGGTCCCCGTCGCAAAACGAGAAGCACCCCCAGCTTCCCGCCGCAACTCGAGAAACACCCCAAAATTATCCCCTCCATACGAGATGAGCAAATTTGGCGATGCAGCGTCTCACGAGAAATACCACATTCACTCTGGAAAGGCAAAAAGGTACTTGACACCCTTTATTCGACTCAGAAAGTTCCCTCACACAACCCTCCCCTTTGGAGAGGAGAACACACTTTATCGATTCAATTAGAAAGGAGCCCCTGTGCACATTGAAGGGCTCGAGAGGAAACCGGAAGTTCCCCTTCCAACACCAAAGGGGAACTGACTTCCCTGAAGCAACCCCAGCGAGTTCCTGAGGTCCCCGTCGCAACTCGAGAAGCACCCCCAGCTTCCCGCCGCAACTCGAGAAAAACCACAAAATTATCGCCTCCATGCGAGATGAGGAAATTTGGCGATGCAGCATCTCACGAGAAATACGACATTCCCTCTGGAAAGGCAAAAAGGTACTTGACACTCTTTATTCGACTCAGAAAGTTCCCTCTAACAGCCGTCACTTTGGAGAGGAGAACACACTTTACGGACTCAATTCGAGAGGAGCCCCTGTGCACATTGAAGGGCTCGAGAGGAAACCGGAAGTTCCCCTTCCAACACCAAAGGGGACCTGACTTCCCGGAAGCAACCCCAGCGAGTTCCTGCGGTCCCCGTCGCAACTCGAGAAGCACCCCCAGCTTCCCGCCGCCACTCGAGAAACACCCCAAAATTATCCCCTCCATGCGAGATGAGGAAATTTGGCAATGCAGCATCTCACGAGAAATACCACATTCCCTCTGGAAAGGCAAAAACGTACTTGACACCCTTTATTCGACTGAGAAAATTCCCTCACCCAGCCGTCCCCTTTGGAGAGGAGAACACACTTTACGGACTCAATTCGAGAGGAGCCCCTGTGCACATTGAAGGGCTCGAGAGGAACCCGGAAGTTACCCTTCCAACACCATAGGGGACCTGACTTACCTGAAGCATCCCCAGCGAGTTCCTGAGGTTCCCGTCGCAACTCGAGAAGCACCCCCAGCTTCCCGCCGCAACCCGAGAAACACCCCAAAATTTTCCCCTCCATGCGAGATGAGGAAATTTGGCGATGCAGCATCTCACGAGAAATACGAAATTCCCTCTGTAAAGGCAAAAAGGTACTTGACACCCTTTATTCGACTCAGAAAGTTTCGTCTAACAGCCGTCACCTTTGGAGAGGAGAACACACTTTACGGACTCAATTCGAGAGGAGCCCCTCTGCACATTGAAGGGCTCGAGAGGAAACCGGAAGTTCCCCTTTCAACACCAAAGTGGACCTGACTTCCCTGAAGCAACCCCAGCGAGTTCCTGCGGTCCCCGTCGCAACTCGAGAAGCACCCCCAGCTTCCCGCCGCAACTCAAGAAACACCCCAAAATTATCCACTTCATTCGAGATGAGCAAATTTGGCGATGCAGCGTCTCACGAGAAATAACAGATTCACTCTGGAAAGGCAAAAAGGTACTTGACAGCCTTTATTCGACTCAGAAAGTTCCCTCACACAGCCGTCCCCTTTGGAGAGGAGAACACACTTTATGGATTCAATTAGAGAGGAGCCCCTGTGCATACTAAAGGGCTCGAGAGGAAACCGGAAGTTCCCCTTCCAACACCAAAGGGGACCTGACTTCCCTGAAGCAACCCCAGCGAGTTCCTGAGGTCCCCGTCGCAACTTGAGAAGCACCCCCAGCTTCCCGCCGCAACTCGAGAAAAACCCCAAAATTATCCCCTCCATGCGAGATGAGGAAATTTTGTGATGCAGCATCTCACGAGAAATACCACATTCCCTCTGGAAAGGCAAAAAGGCACTTGACACCCTTTATTCGACTCAGAAAGTTCCCTCACACAGCCGTCCCCTTTGGAGAGGAGAAAACACTTTACGGACTCAATTCGAGAGGAACCGCTGTGCACATTGAAGGGCTCGAGAGGAAACCGGAAGTTCCCCTTCCAATACCAAAGGGGACCTGACTTCCCTGAAGCAACTTGAACGAGTTCCTTAAGTCCCCGTCGCAACTCGAGAAGCACCTCCAGCTTCCCGCCGCAACTCGAGAAACATCCCAAAATTATCCCCTGCATGCGAGATGAGGAAATTTGGCGATGCAGCATCTCACGAGAAATACCACATTCCCTCTGGAAAGGCAAAAAGTACTTGACACTCTTTATTCGACTCAGAAAGTTCCCTCACACAGCCATCCCCTTTAGAGATTAAAACACACTTTACGGACTCAATTCGAGAGAAACCCCTGTGCACACTGAAGGGCTCGAGAGGAAACCGGAAGTTCCCCTTCCAACACCAAAGGTGACCTGACTTCCCTGAAACAAGCCCAGCGAGTTCCTGAGGTCCACGTCGCAACTCGAGAAGCAACCCTAGCTTCACGCCGCAACTCGAGAAACACCCCAAAATTATCCCCTCCATGCGAGATAAGGAAATTTTGCGATGCAGCATCTCAACTAAAACACCACATTCCCTCTGGAAAGGCAAAAAGGTACTTGACACCCTGTATTCGACTCAAAGTTCCCTCACACAGCCGTCCCCTTTGGAGAGGAGAACACACTTTAAGGACTCAATTCGAGAGGAGCCCCTGTGCACATTGAAGGGCTCGAGAGGAAACCGGAAGTTGCCCTTCCAACACCAAAGGGGAACTGACGTCCCTGAAGCAACCCCAGCGAGTTCCTGAGGTCCCCGTCGCAACTCGAGAGGCACCCCCAGCTTCCCGCCGCAATTCGAGAAACACCCCAAAATTATCCCCTCCATGCGAGATGAGGAAATTTGGCGATGCAGAATCTCAAGAGAAATACCGCATTCCCTCTGCAAAGGCAAAAAGGTACTTGACACCCTTTATTCGACTCAGAAAGTTCCCTCACACAGAGGTCCCCTTTGGAGAGGAGAACACACTTTATGGAATCAATTCGAGAGGAGCCCCTGTGCACATTGAAGGGCTCGAGTGGAACCCGGAAGTTCCCCTTCCAACACCAAAGGGGACGTGACTTCCCTGAAGCAACCACGGCGAGTTCCTGAGATCCCCGTCTCAACTCGAGAAGCACCCCCAGCTTCCCGCCGCAACTCGAGAAACACCCCAAAATTATCCCCTCCATGCGAGATGAGGACATTTGGCGATGCAGCATCTCAAGAGAAATACCACATTCCCTCTGGAAAGGCAAAAAGGTACTTGACACTTTTTATTCGACTCAGAAAGTTCCCTCACACAGCCGACCCCTTTGGAGAGGAGAACACACTTACGGACTCAATTCGAGAGGACCCCTGGGCACATTGAAGGGCTCGAGAGGAAACTGGAAGTTCCCCTTGCAACACCAAATGGGACCTGACTTCTCTGAAGCAACCCCAGCAAGTTCCTGAGGTCCCCGTCGCAACTCGAGAAGCACACCCAGCTTCCCGCTGCAACAAGTAAAACTCCCAAAATTATCCCCTCCATGCGAGATGAGGAAATTTGGCAATCCAGCATCTCAAGAGAAATACCACATTCCCTCTGGAAAGGCAAAAAGTACTTGACACGATTTATTCGACTCAGAAAGTTCCCTCACACAGCCCTCCCCATGGAGAGGAGAACACATTTTTCGGACTCAATTCCAGAGGAGCTTCTGTGCACATGGAAGGGCTCGAGAGGAAACCGGCAGTTCTCCTTCCAACACCAAAGGGGACCTGACTTCCCTGAAGCAACCCCAGCGAGATACTGAAATCCCCGTCGCAACTCGAGAAGCACCCCCAGTTTCCCGCCACAACTCGAGAAACACCCCAAAATTATCCCCTCCATGCGAGATCAGGAAATTTGGCGATGCAGCATCTCAAGAGAAATACCACATTCCCTCTGGAAAGGCAAAAAGTACTTGACACCCTTTATTCGACTCAGAATGTTCCCTCAAAAAGCCGTCCCCTTTGTAGAGGAGAACCCACTTTACGGACTCAATTCGAGAGGAGGCCCTGTGCACATTGAAGGGCTCGAGAGGAACACGGAAGTTCCCCTTCCAACACCAAAGGGGACCTGATTTCCCTGAAGCAACCTCTGCCAGTTCCTGAGGTCCCGTCGCAACTCGAGAAGCACCCCCAGCTTCCTACCGCAACTCAAGAAACACCCCAAAATTATCCCCTCCATGCGTGATCAGGAAATTTGGCGATGCAGCATCTCAAGAGAAATATCACTTTCCCTCTGGAAACGCAAAAAGTACTTGACACCCTTTGTTCGACTCAGAAAGTTCCCTCACACAGCCGTCTCCTTTGGAGAGGAGAGCACACTTTACGGACTCAATTCGAGGGAGCCCCTGTGCACATTGAAGGGCTCGAGTGGAAACAGGAAGTTCCTCTTCCAAAACCAAAGGGGACCTGACTTCCCTGAAGCAACCCCAGCGAACTCCTGAGGTCTCCGTCGCAACTCGAGAAGCACCCCAAGATTCCCGCCGCAACTAGAGAAACACCCCAAAATTATCCCATGCATGCGAGTTGAGGAAATTTGGCGATGCAGCATCTCAAGAGAAATACCACATTCCCTCTGGAAAGGCAAAATGGTACTTGGCACCCTTTATTCGACTCAGAAAGTTCCCTCACACAGCCGTCCCCTTTGGAGAGGACAACACACTGTAAGGACTCAATTCGAGATGAGCCCCTGTGCACATTGAAGGGCTCGAGAGGAATCCGGAAGTTCAACTTCCAACACCAATGGGGACCTGACTTCCCTGAAGCAACCCCAGCGAGTTCCTGAGGTTCCAGTCGCAACTCGAGAAGCACCCCCAGCTTCCCGACGCAACAAGAGAAACACCCCAAAATTATCCCCTCCATGCGAGATGAGGAAATTTGACGATGCAGCATCTCAAGAGAAATGCCACATTCCCTCTGGAAAGGCAAAAAGGTACTTGACACCCTTTATTTGACTCAAACAGTTCCCTCACACAGCCGTCCCCTTTGGAGTGGAGAACACACTTTACGGACTCAATTCGAGAGGAGCCCCTGGGCACATTGAAGGGCTCGAGAGGAAAACGGAAGTTCCCCTTCCAACACCATAGGTTACGTGACTTTCCTGAAGCATCCCCAGCGAGTTTCTGAGGTCCCCAGGCAACTCGAGAAGCAGCCCCAGCTTCCCACCGCAACTGGGTAAACACCCAAAAATTGTCTCCTCCATGCAAGATGAGGAAATTTGGCTATGAAGCATCTCAAGAGAAATACCACATGCCCCCTGGAAAGGCAAAAAGGTACTTGACACCCTTTATTCGACTCAGAAAGCTCCCACATACAGCCGTCCCCTTTGGAGAGGAGAACACACTTTACGGACTCAATTCGAGAGGAGCCCCTGTGCACATTGAAAGGCTAGAGAGGAAACCGGAAGTTCCCCGTCCAACAACAAAGGGTACCTGACTTCCCTGAAGCAACACCAGCGAGTTCCTGAGGTCCCCGTCGCAACTCGAGAAGCACCCCCAGCTTCCCGCCGCAACTCGAAAACACCCCAAAATTATCCCCTCCATGCGAGATGAGGAAATTTGGCAATGCAGCATCTCAAGAGAAATACGATAATCCCTCTGGAAAGGAAAAAAGATACTTGACACCCTTTATTCGACTCAGAAAGTTCCCTCACACAGCCGTCTCCTTTGGAGAGGACAACACACTGTAAGGACTCAATTCGAGATGAGCCCCTGTGCACATTGAAGGGCTCGAGAGGAAACCGGAAGTTCAACTTCCAACACCAATGGGGACCTGACTTCCCTGAAGCAACCCCAGCGAGTTCCTGAGGTTCCCGTCACAACTCGAGAAGCACCCCCAGCTTCCCGACGCAACAAGAGAAACACCCCAAAATTATCCCCTCCATGCGAGATGAGGAAATTTGACGATGAAGCATCTCAAGAGAAATGCCACATTCCCTCTGGAAAGGCAAAAAGGTACTTGACACCCTTTATTTGACTCAGACAGTTCCCTCACACAGCCGTCCCGTTTGGAGAGGAGAACACACTTTACGGACTCAATTCGAGAGGAGCCCCTGGGCACATTGAAGGGCTCGAGAGGAAAACGGAAGTTCCCCTTCCAACACCATAGGGGACGTGACTTTCCTGAAGCATCCCCAGCGAGTTCCTGAGGTCCCAGTCGCAACTGGAGAAGCACCCCCAGCTTCCCGCCGCAACTGGGTAAACACCCCAAAATTCTCTCCTCCATGCAAGATGAGGAAATTTGGCTATGAAGCATCTCAAGAGAAATACCACATTCCCCCTGGAAAGGCAAAAAGGTACTTGACACCCTTTATCCGACTCAGAAAGTTCCCACACACAGCCGTCCCCTTTGGAGAGGAGAACACACTTTACGGACTCAATTCGAGAGGAGCCCCTGTGCACATTGAAGGGCTCGAGAGGAAACCGGAAGTTCCCCTTCCAACACCAAAGGGGACCTGACTTCCCTGAAGCAACACCAGAGAGTTCCTGAGGTCCCCGTCGCAACTCGAGAAGCACCCCCAGCTTCCCGGCGCAACTCGAGAAACACCCCAAAATTATCCCCTGCATGCGAGATGAGGAAATTTGGCGATGCAGCATCTCACGAGAAATACCACATTCCCTCTGGAAAGGCAAAAAGTACTTGACACCCTTTATTCGACTCAGAAAGTTCCCTCACACAGCGTCCTTTTTGGAGAGGAGAACACACTTTACGGACTCAATTCGAGAGGAGCCCCTGTGCACATTGAAGGGCTCGAGAGGAAACCGGAAGTTCCCCTTCCAACACTAAAGGTGACCTGACTTCCCTGAAACAAGCCCAGCAAGTTCCTAAGGTCCCCGTCGCAACTCGAGAAGCACCCCTAGCTTCACACCGCAACTCGAGAAACACCCCAACATTATCCCCTCCATACGAGATAAGGAAATTTTGCGTTGCAGCATCTCACCTAAAATACCACATTCCCTCTGGAAAGGCAAAAAGGTACTTGACACCGTTTATTCGACTCAGAAAGTTCCCTCACACAGCCGTCCCCTTTGGAGAGGAGAACACACTTTACGGACTCAATTCGAGAGGAGCCCCTGTGCACATGAAGGGCTCGAGAGGAAACCGGAAGTTCCCCTTCCAACACCAAAGGGGACCTGACTTCCCTGAAGCAACCCCAGCGAGTTCCTGAGGTCCCCGTCGCAACTCGAGAAGCACCCCCAGCTTCCGGTCGCAACTCGAGAAACACCCCAAAATTATCCCCTCCATGCGAGATGAGGAAATTTGGTGATGAATCATCTCACGAGAAATACCACATTCCCTCTGGAAAGGCAAAAAGGTACTTGACACCCTTTATTCGACTCAGAAAGTAACCTCATAGTGCCATCTCCTTTGGAGAGGGGAACACACTTTACGGACTCAATTAGAGAGGAGACCCTGTGCACACTGAAGTGCTCGAGAGGAAACCGGAAGTTCCCCTTCCAACAACAAAGGGGACCTGACTTCCCTGAAGTAACACCAGCGAGTTCCTTAGGTCTCCGTCGCAACTCGAGAAGCACCCCCAGCTTCCCGCCGCAACTCGAGAAACACCACAAAATTATCCCCTCCATGCGAGATGAGGAAATTTGGCGATGCAGCATCTCCCGAGAAATACCACATTCCCTCTGGAAAGGCAAAAAGGTACTTGACACCCTTTATTCGATTCAGAAAGTTCCCTCACACCGCCGTCCCGTTTGGAGAGGAGAACACACTTTACGGAATCAATTCGAGAGGAGCCCCTGTGCACATTGAAGGGCTCGAGAGGAAACTGGAAGTTCCCCTTCCAACACCAAAGGGGACCTGACTTCCCTGAAGCAACACCAGCGAGTTCCTGAGGTCCCCGTCGCAACTCGAGAAGCACCCCCAGCTTCCCGGCGCAACTCGAGAAACACCCCAAAATTATCCCCTCCATGCGAGATGAGGAAATTTTGCGATGCAGCATCTCACGAGAAATACCACATTCCCTCTGGAAAGGCAAAAAGGTACTTGACACCCTTTATTCGATTCAGAAAGTTCCCTCACACAGCCGTCCCCTTTGGAGTGGAGAACTCACTTTCCGGACTCAATTCCGGAAGAGCCCATGTGCACATTGAAGGGCTGGAGAGGAAAACGGAAGTTCCCCTTCCAACAACAAAGGGGAACTGACTTTCTTGAAGCAACGCCAGCGAGTTCCTGAGGTCCCCGTCGCAACTCGAGAAGCAACCCCAGATTCCCACCGCAACTAGAGAAACACCCCAAAATTATCCCCTCCATGCGAGATGAGGAAATTTGGCGACGCAGCATCTCAAGAGAAATACCACATTCCCTCGGGAAAGGCAAAAAGGTACTTGACACCCTTTATTCGACTCAGAAAGTTCCCTCACACACCCGTCCCCTTTGGAGAGGAGAACACACTTTACGGACTCAATTCGAGAGGAGCCCCTGTGCACATTGAAGGGCTCGAGAGGAAACTGGAAGTTCCCCTTCCAACACCAAAGGGGACCTGACTTCCCTGAAGCAACCCCAGCGAGTTCCTGAGGTCCCCGTCGCAAATAGAGAAGCACCACCAGCTTCCCGCCGCAACTCGAGAAACACCCCAAAATTATCCCCTCCATGCGAGATGAGGAAATTTGGCGATGCAACATCTCAAGAGAAATACCACATTCCCTCTGGATAGGCAAAAAGGTACTTGACACCTTTTATTCGACTCAGAAAGTTCCCTCACACAGCCGTCCTCTTTGGAGAGGAGAACACAATTTACGGACTCAATTCGAGAGGAGTCCCTGTGTACATTAAAGGGCTCGAGACGAAACCGGAAGTTCCCCTTCCAACACCAAAGGGGACCTGACTTCCCTGAAGCAACCCCAGCGAGTTCCTGAGGTCCCCGTCGCAACTCGAGAAGCACCCCCAGCTTCCCGCCGCAAGTAGAGAAATACCCCAAAATTATCCACTCCATGCGAGATGAGGAAATTTCGCGATGCAGCATCTCAAGAGAAATACCACATTCCCTCTGGAAAGGCAAAAAGGTACTTGACACCCTTTATTCGACTCAGAAAGTTCCCTCACACTGCCGGCCGCTTTGGAGAGGAGAACAAACTTTACGGACTCAATTCGAGAGGAGCCCCTGTGCACATTGAAGGGCTCAAGAGTAAACCGGAAGTTACCCTTCCAACACCAAGGGGACCTGACTTCCCTGAAGCAACCCCAGCTAGTTCCTGAGGTCCCCGTCGCAACTTGAGAAGCACCCCCAGATTCCCGCCGCAACTCGAGAAAGACACCAAAGTTATCCCCTCCATGCGAGATGAGGAAATTTGGCGATGCAGCATCTCAAGAGAAATACCACATTCCCTCTGGAAAGGCAAAAAGGTACTTGACACCATTTATTCGACTCAGAAAGTTCCCTCACACAGCCGTCCCCTTTGGAGAGGAAAACACACTTTATGGACTCAATTCGAGAGGAGACCCTGTGCACATTGAAGGCCTCGAGATGAAACCGGAAGTTCCACTTCCAACACCAAAGGGGACCTGACATCCCTGAAGCAAACCCAGCGAGTTCCTGAGGTCCCCGTCGCAACTCGAGAAGCACCCCCAGCTTCCCGCCGCAACTCGAGAAACACCCCAAAATTATCCCCTCCATGCCAGATGAGGAAATTTGGCGAAGCAGCATCTCAAGAGAAATACCACATTGCCTCTTGAAAGGCAAAAAGGTACTTGACACCCTTTATTCGACTCAGAAAGTAACCTCATAGTGCCATCCCCTTTGGAGAGGAGAACACACTTTACGGACTCAATTAGAGAGGAGACCCTGTGCACACTGAAGTGCTCGAGAGGAAACCGGAAGTTCCCCTTCCAACAACAAAGGGGACCTGACTTCCCTGAAGTAACACCAGCGAGTTCCTTAGGTCTCCGTCGCAACTCGAGAAGCACCCCCAGCTTCCCGCCGCAACTCGAGAAACACCACAAAATTATCCCCTCCATGCGAGATGAGGAAATTTGGCGATGCAGCATCTCCCGAGAAATACCACATTCCCTCTGAAAAGGCAAAAAGATACTTGACACCCTTTATTCGACTCAGAAAGTTCCCTTACACAGCCGTCCCGTTTGGAGAGGAGAACACACTTTACGGAATCAATTCGAGAGGAGCCCCTGTGCACATGAAGGGCTCGAGAGGAAACTGGAAGTTCCCCTTCCAACAACAAAGGGGACCTGACTTCCCTGAAGCAACACCAGCGAGTTCCTGAGGTCCCCGTCGCAACTCGAGAAGCACCCCCAGCTTCCCGGCGCAACTCGAGAAACACCCCAAAATTATCCCCTCCATGCGAGATGAGGAAATTTTGCGATGCAGCATCTCACGAGAAATACCACATTCCCTCTGGAAAGGCAAAAAGGTACTTGACACCCTTTATTCGACTCAGAAAGTTCCCTCACACAGGCGTCCCCTTTGGAGTGGAGAACACACTTTCCGGACTCAATTCCGGAAGAGCCCATGTGCACATTGAAGGGCTGGAGAGGAAAACGGAAGTTCCCCTTCCAACAACAAAGGGGAACTGACTTCCTTGAAGCAACGCCAGCGAGTTCCTGAGGTCCCCGTCGCAACTCGAGAAGCAACCCCAGATTCCCACCGCAACTAGAGAAACACCCCAAAATTATCCCCTCCATGCGAGATGAGGAAATTTGGCGACGCAGCATCTCAAGAGAAATGCCACAATCCCTCGGGAAAGGCAAAAAGGTACTTGAAACCCTTTATTCGACTCAGAAAGTTCCCTCACACACCCGTCCCCTTTGGAGAGGAGAACACACTTTACGGACTCAATTCGAGAGGAGACCCTGTGCACATTGAAGGGCTCGAGAGGAAACCGGCAGTTCCCCTTCCAACACCAAAGGGGATCTGACTTCCCTGAAGCAACCCCAGCGAGTTCCTGAGGTCCCCGTCGCAAATCGAGAAGCACCCCCAGCTTCCCGCCGCAACTCGAGAAACACCCCAAAATTATCCCCTCCATGCGAGATGGGGAAATTTGGCGATGCAACATCTCAAGAGAAATACCACATTCCCTCTGGAAAGGCAAAAAGGTACTTGACACCCTTTATTCGACTCAGAAAGTTCCCTCACACAGCCGTCCTCTTTGGAGAGGAGAACACAATTTACGGACTCAATTCGAGAGGAGTCCCTGTGTACATTGAAGGGCTCGAGACGAAACCGGAAGTTCCCCTTCCAACACCAAAGGGGACCTGACTTCCCTGAAGCAACCCCAGCGAGTTCCTGAGGTCCCCGTCGCAACTCGAGAAGCACCCCCAGCTTCCCGCCGCAAGTAGAGAAATACCCCAAAATTATCCACTCCATGCGAGATGAGGAAATTTCGCGATGCAGCATCTCAAGAGAAATACCACATTCCCTCTGGAAAGGCAAAAAGGTACTTGACACCCTTTATTCGACTCAGAAAGTTCCCTCACACTGCCGGCCCCTTGGTAGAGGAGAACAAACTTTACGGACTCAATTCGAGAGAGCCCCTGTGCACATTGAAGGGCTCAAGAGGAAACCGGAAGTTCCCCTTCCAACACCAAGGGGACCTGACTTCCCTGAAGCAACCCCAGCTAGTTCCTGAGGTCCCCGTCGCAACTTGAGAAGCACCCCCAGATTCCCGCCGCAACTCGAGAAAGACACCAAAGTTATCCCCTCCATGCGAGATGAGGAAATTTGGCGATGCAGCATCTCAAGAGAAATACCACATTCCCTCTGGAAAGGCAAAAAGGTACTTGACACCCTTTATTCGACTCAGAAAGGTCCCTCACACAGCCGTCCCCTTTGGAGAGGAAAACACACTTTATGGACTCAATTCGAGAGGAGACCCTGTGCACATTGAAGGGCTCGAGAGGAAACCGGAAGTTCCTCTTCCAACAACAAAGGGGACCTGATTTCCCTGAAGCAACCCCAGCAGGTTCCTGAGGTCCCCGTCGCAACTCGAGAATCACCCCCAGCTTGCCGCCGCAACTCGAGAAACACCCCAAAATTATCCCCTCCAAGCGAGATGAGGAAATTTGGCGATGCAGCATCTCAAGAGAAATACCACATTCCCTCTGGATAGGCAAAAAAGGTACTTGACACACTTTATTCGACTCAGAAAGTTCCATCAAACAGCCCTCCCCATTGGAGAGGAGAACACACTTTACGGACTCAAATCGAGAGGAGCCCCTGTGCACATTTAAGGGCTCCAGAGGAAACCGGAAGTTCCCCTTCCAACACCAAAGGGGACCTGACTTCCCTGATGCAACCCCAGCGAGTTCCTGAGGTTCACGTCGCAACTCGAGAAGCACCCCGAGCTTCCCGCCGCAACTCGAGAAACACCCCAAAATTATCCCCTCCATGCCAGATGAGGAAATTTGGCGATGCAGCATCTCAAGAGAAATACCACATTCCCTCTGGAAAGGCAAAAAGGTACTTGACACCCTTTATTTGACTCAGAAACTTCCCTCACACAGCCGTCCCCTTTGGAGAGGAGAACACACTTTACGGACTCAATTCCAGAGAGCCCCTGTGCACATTGAAGGGCTCGAGAGGAAACCGGAAGTTCCCGTTCCAACACCAAAGGGGGCCTGACTTTCCTGAAGCAACCCCAGCGAGTTCCTGAGGTCCCCGTCCCAACTCGAGAAGCACCCCAACTTCCCGCCGCAACTCGAGAAACACGCCAAAATTATCCCCTCCATGCGAGATGCGGAAAATTGGCGATGCAGCATCTCAAGAGAAATACCACGTTCCCTCTGGAAAGGCAAAAAGGTACTTGACACCCTTTATTCGACTCAGAAAGTTCCCTCACACAGCCGTCCCCTTTGGAAAGGAGAACACACTTTACTGACTCAATTCGATATTAGCCCCAGTGCACATTGACGGGCTCGAGAGGAACACGGAAGTTCCCCTTCTAACAACATAGGGGACCAGACTTCCCTGAAGCAACCCCAGCGAGTTCCTGAGGTCCCCGTCGCAACTCGAGGAGCACCACCAGCTTCCCGCCGCAACTCGAGAAACACCCCAAAATTATCCCCTCCATGCGAGATGAGGAAATTTGGCGATACAGCATCTCAAGAGAAATGCCACATTCCCCCTGGAAAAGCAAAGAGGTACTTGACACCCTTTATTCGACTCAGAAAGTTCCCTCACACAGCCGTCCCCTTTGGAGAGGAAAACACACTTTACGGACTCAATTCGAGAGCAGCCCCTGTGCACATGGAAGGCCTCGAGATGAAACCGGAAGTTCCACTTCCAACACCAAAGGGGACCTGACATCCCTGAAGCAAACCCAGCGAGTTCCTGAGGTCCCCGTCGCAACTCGAGAAGCACCCCCAGCTTCCCGCCGCAACTCGAGAAACACCCCAAAATTATCCCCTCCATGCCAGATGAGGAAATTTGGCGATGCAGCATCTCAAGAGAAATACCACATTCCCTCTTGAAAGGCAAAAAGGTACTTGACACCATTTATTCGACTCAGAAAGTTCCCTCACACTGCCGGCCCCTTTGGAGAGGAGAACACACTTTACGGACTCAATTCGAGATTAGCCCCTGTGCACATTGAAGGGCTCGAGAGGAACCCGTAAGTTCTTCTTCCAACACCATACGGGACCAGACTTCCTGAAGCAACCCCAGCGAGTTCCTGAGATCCCCGTCGCAACTCGAGAAGCACCCCCTGCTTCCCGCCGCAACCTGAGAAAAACCCCAAAATTATCCCCTCCATGCGAGATGAGGAAATTTGGCGATGCAGCATCTCAAGAGAAATACCACATTCCCTCTGGAAAGGCAAAAAGGTACTTGACACCCTTTATTCGACTCAGAAAGTTCCCTCACACAGCCGTCCTCTTTGGAGAGGAGAACACACTTTACGGACTCAATTCGAGAGGAGCCCCTGTGCACATTGAAGGACTCGAGAGGAAACCGGAAGTTCCCCTTCCAACACCAAAGGGGACCTGACTTCCCTGAAGCAACCCCAGCGAGTTCCTGAGGTCCCCGCCGCAACTCGAGAAACACCCCCAGCTTCCCGCCGCAACTCGAGAAACACCCCAAATTTATCCCCTCCATGCGAGATGTGGAAATATGGCGATGCAGCATCTCAAGAGAAATACCACATTCCCTCTGGAAAGGCAAAATGGTACTTGACACCCTTTATTCGACTCAGAAGTTCCCTCACACAGCCGTCCCCTTTGGAGAGGAGAACACACTTTACGGACTCAATTCGAGAGGAGACCCTGTGCACATTGAAGGGCTCGAGAGGTAACCGGAAGTTCGCCTTCCAACACCAAAGGGGATCTGACTTCCCTGAAGCCACCCCAGCGAGTTCCTGAGGTCCCCGTCGCAACTCGAGGAGCACCCCCAGCTTCCCGCCGCAACTCGAGAAACAACCCAAAATTATCCCCTCCATGCGAGATGAGGAAGTTTGGCGATGCAGCATCTCAAGAGAAATACCACATTCCCTCTGGGAAGACAAAAAGGTACTTGACACCCTTTATTCGACTCAGAAAGTTCCCTCACACAGCCGTCCCCTTTGGAGAGGAGAACACACTTTACGGACTCAATTCGAGAGGATCCCCTGTGCACACTGAAGGGCTCGAGAGGAAACCGGAGATTCCCCTTCCAACACCAAAGGGGACCTGACTTCCCTGAAGCAACCCCAGCGAGTTCCTGAGGTCCCCGTCGCAACTCGAGAAGCACCCCCAGCTTCCCGCCGCAAGTAGAGAAATACCCCAAAATTATCCACTCCATGCGAGATGAGGAAATTTCGCGATGCAGCATCTCAAGAGAAATACCACATTCTCTCTGGAAAGGCTAAAAGGTACTTGACACCCTTTATTCGACTCAGAAAGTTCCCTCACACTGCCGGCCCCTTTGGAGAGGAGAACAAACTTTACGGACTCAATTCGAGAGGAGCCCCTGTGCACATTTAAGTGCTCAATAGGAACCCGCAAGTTCCCCTTCCAACACCAAAGGGGACCTGACTTCCCTGAAGCAACCCCAGCGAGTTCCTGAGGTTCCCGTCGCAACTCGAGAAGCACCCCGAGCTTCCCGCCGCAACTCGAGAAACACCCCAAAATTATCCCCTCCATGCCAGATGAGGAAATTTGGCGATGCAGCATCTCAAGAGAAATACCACATTCCCTCTGGAAAGGCAAAAAGGTACTTGACACCCTTTATTTGACTCAGAAACTTCCCTAACACAGCCGTCCCCTTTGGAGAGGAGAACACACTTTACGGACTCAATTCCAGAGAGCCCCTGTGCACATTGAAGGACTCGAGAGGAAACCGGAAGTTCCCGTTCCAACACCAAAGGGGGCCTGAATTTCCTGAAGCAACCCCAGCGAGTTCCTGAGGTCCCCGTCCCAACTCGAGAAGCACCCCAACTTCCCGCCGCAACTCGAGAAACACGCCAAAATTATCCCCTCCATGCGAGATGCGGAAATTTGGCGATGCAGCATCTCAAGAGAAATACCACATTCCCTCTGGAAAGGCAAAAAGGTACTTGACACCCTTTATTCAATTCAGAAAGGTCCCTCACACAGCCGTCCCCTTTGGAGAGGAGAACACACTTTACTGACTCAATCGAGATTAGCCCCTGTGCACATTGACGGGCTCGAGAGGAACACGGAAGTTCCCCTTCTAACAATATAGGGGACCAGACTTCCCTGAAGCACCCCAGCGAGTTCCTGAGGTCCCCGTCGCAACTCAAGAAGCACCCCCAGCTTCCCAGGGCAACTCGAGAAACACCCCAAAATTATCCCCTGCATGCGAGATGAGGAAATTTGGCGATGCAGCATCTCAAGAGAAATACCACATTCCCTCTGGAAAGGCAAAAAGGTACTTGACACCCTTTATTCGACTCAGAAAGTTCCCTCACACAGCCGTCCCCTTTGGAAAGGAGAACACACTTTACGGACTCAATTCGAGAGGAGCCCCTGTGCACATTGAAGGACTCGAGAGGAAACCGGAAGTTCCCCTTCCAACACCAAAGGGGACCTGAGTTCCCTGAAGCAACCCCAGCGAGTTCCTGAGGTCCCCGTCGCAACTCGAGGAGCACCACCAGCTTCCCGCCGCAACTCGAGAAACACCCCAAAATTATCCCCTCCATGCGAGATGAGGAAATTTGGCGATACAGAATCTCAAGAGAAATGCCACATTCCCCCTGGAAAAGCAAAGAGGTACTTGACACCCGTTATTCGACTCAGAAAGTTCCCTCACACAGCCGTCCCCTTTGGAAAGGAGAACACACTTTACGCACTCAATTCGAGAGGAGCCCCTGTGCACATTGAAGGCCTCGAGATGAAACCGGAAGTTCCACTTCCAACACCAAAGGGGACCCGACATCCCTGAAGCAAACCCAGCGAGTTCCTGAGGTCCCCGTCGCAACTCGAGAAACACCCCCAGCTTCCCTCCGCAACTCGAGAAACACCCCAAAATTATCCCCTCCATGCCAGATGAGGAAATTTGGCGATACAGCATCTCAAGAGAAATACCACATTCCCTCTTGAAAGGCAAAAAGGTACTTGACACCATTTATTCGACTCAGAAAGTTCCCTCACACTGCCGGCCCATTTGGAGAGGAGAACACACTTTACGGACTCAATTCGAGATTAGCCCCTGTGCACATTGAAGGGCTCGAGAGGAACCCGTAAGTTCTTCTTCCAACACCATACGGGACCAGACTTCCCTGAAGCAACCCCAGCGAGTTCCTGAGATCCCCGTCGCAACTCGAGAAGCACCCCCTGCTTCCCGCCGCAACCTGAGAAAAACCCCAAAATTATCCCCTCCATGCGAGATGAGGAAATTTGGCGATGCAGCATCTCAAGTGAAATACCACATTCCCTCTGGAAAGGCAAAAAGGTACTTGACACCCTTTATTCGACTCAGAAAGTTCCCTCACACAGCCGTCCTCTTTGGAGAGGAGAACACATTTTACGGACTCAATTCGAGAGGAGCCCCTGTGCACATTGAAGGACTCGAGAGGAAACCGGAAGTTCCCCTTCCAACACCAAAGGGGACCTGACTTCCCTGAAGCAACCCCAGCGAGTTCCTGAGGTCCCCGTCGCAACTCGAGAAACACCCCCAGCTTCCCGCCGCAACTCGAGAAACACCCCAAATTTATCCCCTCCATGTGAGATGTGGAAATTTGGCGATGCAGCATCTCAAGAGAAATACCACATTCCCTCTGGAAAGGCAAAATGGTACTTGACACCCTTTATTCGACTCAGAAAGTTCCCTCACACAGCCGTCCCCTTTGGAGAGGAGAACACACTTTACGGACTCAATTCGAGAGGAGACCCTGTGCACATTGAAGGGCTCGAGAGGTAACCGGAAGTTCGCCTTCCAACACCAAAGGGGATCTGACTTCCCTGAAGCCACCCCAGCGAGTTCCTGAGGTCCCCGTCGCAACTCGAGAAGCACCCCCAGCTTCCCGCCGCAACTCGAGAAACACCCCAAAATTATCCCCTCCATGCGAGATGAGGAAGTTTGGCGATGCAGCATCTCAAGAGAAATACCACATTCCCTCTGGGAAGACAAAAAGGTACTTGACACCCTTTATTCGACTCAGAAAGTTCCCTCACACAGCCGTCCCCTTTGGAGAGGAGAACACACTTTACGGACTCAATTCGAGAGGATCCCCTGTGCACACTGAAGGGCTCGAGAGGAAACCGGAAGTTCCCCTTCCAACACCAAAGGGGACCTGACTTCCCTGAAGCAACCCCAGCGAGTTCCTGATGTCCCCGTCGCAACTCGAGGAGCACCCCCAGCTTCCCGCCGCAACTCGAGAAACACCCCAAAATTATCCCCTCCATGCGAGATGAGGAAATTTGGCGATGCAGCATCTCAAGGGAAATACCACATTCCCTCTGGAAAGGCAAAAATGTACTTGACACCCTTTATTCGACTCAGAAAGTTCCCTCACACAGCCGTCCCCTTTGGAGAGGAGAACACAGTTTATGGACTCACTACGAGATGAGCCCCTGTTCACATTTAAGGGCTCGAGAGCAAACCGGAAGTTCTCATTCCCACAATGAAGGGCACCAGACTTTCCTGAAGCAACCCGAGCGAGTTCCTTAGGTCCCCTTAGCAACTCGAGAATTATCCCCAGCTTCCCGCCGCAACTCGAGAAAAACCACAAAATTATCCCCTCAATGCGAGAAGAGGAAATTTTGCAATGCAGAAGATGAAGAGAAATACCACTTGCCCCCTTGAAATGCAAAATGGTACTTGACACCCTTTATTTGACTCAGAAAGATCCCTCAAACAGCCGTCCCCATTGGAGAGGAGAACACAGTTTATGGACTCTTTTTGAGATGAGCTCCTGTTCACATTGAAGGGCTCGAGAGCAAACCGGTAGTGCTCCTTCCAATGCCAAAGTTGACCTGACTTCCCTGAAGCAACCCCAGCGAGTTCCTGAGGTCCCCGTCGCAACTCGAGAAGTACCGCCAGCTTCCCGCCACAACTCGAGAAACACCACAAAATTATCCCCTCTATGCGAAATGAGGTAATTTTCCGAAGCAGAGTCTCAAGAGAAATACCACATTGCATCTTGAAAGGCAAAAAAGTACTTGACAGCCTTTATTCGACTCAGAAAGTTCCCTCACACACCCGTCCACATTGGAGAGGAGAACACACTTTCTGAACTCAATTCGAGATGAGCCCCTGTTCATATTGAAGGGCTCGATAGTAAACCGGAAGTTACACTTCCAACACCAATGGGGACCTGACTTCCCTGAAGCAACGTTAGTGAGTTCCTGAGTTCCCCGTCGGACTTCGAGAAGTACCCCCACCTTCCCGCCGCATCTCACGCAACAGCACAAAATTATCCCCTCAATGCGAGATGAGGAAATTTTGCGATGCAGAACCCAAGAGAAATACCACTTTCCCTCTTGAAAGGCAAAAAGGTCCTTGACACCCTTTATTCGACTCAGAAAGTTCCCTCAAACAGCCGTCCCCATTGGAGAGGAGAACACACTTTATGAATTCAATACTAGATGAGCCCTTGTTCACATTTAAGGGCGTGAGAGCAAACCGGAAGTTCTTATTCCCACAATGAAGGGCAGCTGACTTCCCTGAAGCAACCGGAGCGAGTTCGTGAGGTCCTCGTCGGAACTCGAGAAATACCCCCACCTTCCCGCCGCAACTCGAGAAACACCAACAAATTATCCCCTCAATGCGAGATGTGGAAATTTTCCGATAGAGAAGCTGAAGAGAAATACCACTTGCCCTATTGAAAGGCAAAAAGTTACTTTACACCCTTTATTCGACTCAGAAATTTCCCTCACACAGCCTTCCCCATTGGAGAGGGGAACACACTTTATGGACTCAATTCGAGATGAGCCCATGTTCACATTTAACGGCTCGATAGCAAACCGGACGTTCCTCTTCCAACACCAAAGCGGACCTGACTTCACTGAAGCAACCCGAGCGAGTTCCTGATGTCCCCATCGCAATTCAAAAAGTATCCCCAGCTTCCTGCCCCAACACGAGAAACACCACAGAAATATCCCGTCAATGTGAGGTGAGGAAATTTTGCGATGCAGAATCTCAAGAGAAATACCACATTCCCTCTTGAAAGGCAAAAAGGTCCTTGACATCCTTTATTCGACTCAGAAAGTTCCCTCACAGAGCCATCCCCATTGGAGAGAACACACTTTAAGGACTCAATATGAGATGAGCCCTGTTCATATTTAAGGGCTCGAGAGGAAACCAGAAGTTCCCCTTCCAACACTAAAGGTGACCTGACTTCCCTGAAAGAACCCGAGCGAGTTCCTGATGTCCCCGACGCAACTAGCGAAGTACCCCCTGCGCCCCGCCGCAACCAGAGAAACACTACAAAATTATCTCCTCAATGCGAAAAGAGGAAATTTTGCGATGCAGAATCTCAAGAGAAATACCATATTCCCTCTTGAAAGGCAAAAAGGTACTTGACACCCTTTATTCGACTCAGAAAGTTCCCTCACACAGCCGTCCCCATTGGAAAGGAGAACACACTTTACGGACTCAATACGAGATGAGCCCCTGTTCACATTTAAGGGCTCGAGAGCAAACCGGAAGTTCTCATTCCCACAACGAAGGGCACCTGACTTCCCTGAAGCAACCGGAGCGAGTTCCTGAGGTCCCCGTCGCAACTCGAGAAATATCCCAGCTTCCGCCGCAACTGGAGAAACACCAGCAAATTATCCCCTTAATGCGAGATGAGGAAATTTTGCAATGTAGAAGCTGAAGAGAAATACCACTTGCCCTCTTGAAAGGCAAAAAGGTACTTTACACCCTTTATTCGACTCAGAAATTTCCCTCACACAGTCGTCGTCATTGGAGAGGAGAACACACTTTATAGTCTCAACTGGAGATGAGGTCCGATTCCCATTTAATATCTCGAGAGTAATCCGGAAGTTCCCCTTCCAACACCAAAGGGGACCTGACTTCTCTGAAGCAACCCAAGCAAGTTCCTGAGGTCCCCGTCGCAACTCGAGGAGTACCCCCAGCTTCCCGCCGTAAAGTGAGAAACAACAAAAAATTATCCCGTCAGTGCGAGAGGAGGAAATTTTGCGCTGCAGAATACTAAGGGAAATCCCACATTCCCTCTTGAAAGGCAAAAGGGTACTTGACACCCTTTATGCGATCAGAACCTTCCCTCACACAGCCGTCCCCATTGGAGAGGAGAACACTCTTTATGGATTCAATTCGAGATGAGGCCCTATTCCCATTTAACGGCTCGAGAGTAAACCAAAAGTTCCCCTTCCAACACAAAAGGGGACCTGACTTACCTGAAGCAACCAGAGCGAGTTCCTGAGGTCCCCGTCGCAACTCGAGAAGTACCCCCAGCTTCCCGCAGCAACACGAGAAACACCACAAAATTATCCCCTCAATGCGAGAGGAGGAAATTTTCACTGCATGATCTCAAGAGTAATCGCACCTGTCTTCTTGAAAGGCAAAAGGGTACTTGACACCCTTTATGAGACCTAGAAAGTTCCCTCACACAGCCGTCCACATTGGTGAGGAGAACACACTTTATGGACTAAACTCGAGAAGAGGACATATTCCATTAAAGGGCTCGAGAGTAATCTGGAAGTCCCCCTTCCAGCACAAAAGGGGAACTGACTTCCCTGAAGTAACTCGAGTGACTACCTAAGGTCCCCGTCATAACTCGAGAAGTAACCCCTGCTTCCAGCCGCAATTCGAGAAACACCACAAAATTATCCCCTCAATGCGAGATGAGGAAATTTTGCACTGCATAATCTCAAGAGAAATCCCACTTTCCCGCTTGAAAGGGAAAAGGCTACTTGACTCCCTTTGTGCGACTCAGAAAGTTCCCTCACACAGCCGTCCTCAGTGGAGAGGAGAACACACTTTATGGACTCAACTCGAGAAGAGGCCCTATTCCCATTAAAGGGCTCGAGAGTAATCCAGAAGTTCCCCTTCCAGGACAAAACGGGACCTGACTTCCCTGAAGTAACTCAAGTGAGTTCCTGAGGTCCCCGTGGCAACTCGAGAAGTACCCCCAGCTTCCCACTGCAATTTGAGGAATACCACAAAATTATCCCCTCAATGCGAGATGAGGAAATTTTGCACTGCATAATCTCAAGAGAAATCCCACTTTCCCGCTTGAAAGGGAAAAGGCTACTTGACTCCCTTTGTGCGACTCAGAAAGTTCCCTCACACAGCCGTCCTCAGTGGAGAGGAGAACACACTTTATGGACTCAACTCGAGAAGAGGCCCTATTCCCATTAAAGGGCTCGAGAGTAATCCAGAAGTTCCCGTTCCAGGACAAAACGGGACCTTACTTCCCTGAAGTAACTCAAGTGAGTTCCTGAGATCCCCGTGGCAACTCGAGAAGTACCCCCAGCTTCCCGCTGCAATTTGAGGAATACCACAAAATTATCCCCTCAATGCGAGATGAGGTAATTTTGTGCTGCAGAATCTCGAGAGAAATCCCACATTCCCGCTTGAAAGGCAAAAGTGTACTTGACTCCCTTTAGGCGACTCAGAATGGTCCCTAACATCGTCCTCAGTAGAGAGGAGAACACATTTTATGGACTCAAATCGAGAAGAGGCAACATTCCCATTTAATGGCTCGAGAGTAATCCGGAAGTTCCCCTTCTAACACAAAAGGGGGACTTGTCTTACCTGAAGCAACCCGAGCGAGTTCCTGAGGTCCCAGTTGCAACTCGAGTAGTACCCACTGCTTCCCGATGCAACTCGAGAAACAACAATAAATTATCCCCTCAATTCGAAATGAGGTCATTTTGCACTGCACAATATCAACAGATTTCCCAAATTCCCGTCTGACTGGCATACAGGTAGTTGACATACTTGAAGCCACTCAGAAAGTTCCCTAACATACGTCCCCATTGGAAAGGAGAACATAATTTATGGACGCAACTCAAGAAGAGGCCCTATTCCCATTAAAGGGCTCGAGAGTAATCACGAAGTTACCCTTCCAGAACACAAGGGGACTTGACTTCCCCGAAGTAACTCGAGTGAGTACCTGAGGTCCCCATGGCAACTCGAGATGTAACCCCTGCTTCAAGCCGCAATTCGAGAAACACCAAAAAATTATCCCCTCAATGCGAGATGAGGAAATATTGCCCTGCAGAATCTCAAAGGAAATCCCACATTCCTGCTTGAAAGGGAAAGGCTACTTAACTCCCTTTATGCGACTCAGAAAGTTCCCTCAAAGAGCCATCCTCAGTGGAGAGGAGAACACACTTTATGGTCTCAAATCTAGAAGAGGCAATATTACAATTTTACGGCTCGAGAATAATCCGGAAGTTCCCCTTCAAAAAAAGAGGGGACTTGACTTCCCTGAAGCAACCCGAGCGAGTTCCTGAGGTCGCTGACACAACTCGAGAAGTACCCCCTGCTTCCCGCCGCAACTCGTGATACACCACAAAATTGTCCCCTCAATGCGAGATGAGGAAATGTTGCGCTGCAGAACCTCAAGAGAAATCCCACATTCCGTGTGAAAGCCAAAAGAGTACTCGACACCCTTTATGCGACCCAGAAAGTTCCCTCACACAGCCCTCCCCAGTTGAGAGGAGAAGGCATTTTATGGACTCAAATCGAGAAGAGGCAATATTCCCTTTAACGGCTCGAGAGTATTGGGGAAGTTCCACTTCAAGCACAAAAGGGGACTTAACAACCCGAGTGAGATTCTGAGGTCCCCGTCGCAACTCGAGAAGTACCTCGATCTTGGGGCCCCAAATCGAGAAACACCACAAAATAAGGCCCTAAATGCGAGATCAGGAATTTTTGCGCTACAGAATCTCAAGAGAAATACCACATTCCCTCATGAAAGGCAAAAGTGTTCTTGACATCCTTTAGGCGACTCAGAAATTTCACTAATATCAGTCCCCATTGGAGCGGAGAACACACTTTATGGACTCAATTCGAGATGAGCCTCTGTTCGCATTGAAGGGCTCGAGAGTAAACCAGAAGTTCCCCTTCCAACACAAAAGGGGACCTGACTTACCTAAAGCAACCAGAGCGAGTTCCTGAGGTCCCCGTCGCAACTCGAGAAGTACCCCCAGCTTCCCGCCGCAACTAGAGAAATACCACATAATTATTCCCTCGTGGCGAAAGGAGGAAATTTTGCGATGCTGAATCTCAAGAGAAATACCATATTCCCTATTTAACGGCAAAAAGGTCCTTGACACGCTTTATTCGACTCAGAAAGTTCCCTCACACAGCCGTGCCCATTGGAGAGGAGAACACAATTTATGGAATCAATTCAAGATGAGCCCCTGTTCACATTTAAGGGCACGAGAGTAAACAGGAAATTCCCCTTCCAACACCAAAGGGGATCTGACTTCCCTGAAGCAACCCCAGCGAGTTCCTGAGGTCTAAGACGCAAATCAAGAAGTACCCCCAGCTTCCAGCCGCAAGTCGAGAAACACCACAAAATTATCCCCTCAATGCCAGAGGAGGAAATTTTGCGATGCAGAATCTCAAGAGAAATACCACATCACTCTTGGAAGGCAAAAAGTTCCTTGACACCCTATATTCCACTCAGAAAGTTCCCTCACACAGCCGACCACATTGGAGAGGAGAACAAACTTTATGGACTCAATTTGAGATGAGCCCCTGTTCACATTTAAGAGCTCCAGAGTAAAGCGGAAGTTCCCCTACCCACACCAAAGGGAACCTGACTTCCCTGAAGCAACCCGAGCGAGTTCCTGAGGTCCCCGTCCCAACTCGAGAGGTACCGCCAGCTTCGCCGTGCAACTCGAGAAACACCACTAAATTATTCCCTCAATGCGAGAAGAGGAAATTTTGCGATGCAAAATCTCAAGAGAAATACCACATTCCCTCTTGAAAGGCAAAAAGGTCCTTGACACCCTTTATTCGACTCAGAAAGTTCCCTCACACAGCCGTCCCCTTTGGAGAGGAGAACACACTTTATGGACTCAATTCGAGAAGAGGACCTGTTCACATTGAAGGGCTCGAGAATAAACCGGAAGTTCCCCTTCCAACAGCAAAGGGGACCTAACACTCCTGAAGCAACACGAGCCAGTTCCTGAGGTCCCCATCGCAACTCGAGAAGTACCCCCAGCTTCCCGCCACAACTCGAGAAACACCATAAAATTATCCCCTCAATGCGAGAGGAGGAAATTTTACTATGCAATCTCAAGAGAAATACCGCATTCCCTCTTGAAAGGCAAAAAGGTCCTTGACACTCTTTATTCAACTCAGAAAGTTTCCTCTCATAGCCGTCACCCTTGGAGAGGGGAACACACTTTATGGACTCAATTCGAGATGAGCCCCTGTTCACACTGAAGGGCTCGAGAGTAAACCGAACGTTCCCCTTCCAACAACAAAAGGGACCTGACTTCCTTGAAACAACAAGAGCGAGTTCCTAAGGTCCCCGGCAGAACTTGAGAAGTACCCCCAGCTTCCCACCGCAACTCGTGTAACATTACAAATTTATGCCCTCAATGCGAAAGGAGGAAATTTGCGATGCTGAATCTCAAGAGAAATACCATATTACCTACTTACAGGCAAGGTCCATGACACGCTTTATTCGACTCAGAAAGTTCCCTCACACAGCCGTTCCCATTGGAGAGGAGAACACTGTTTATGGACTCAATTCGAGATAAGCCCCTGTTCACATTTAAGGGCTCGAGAGTAAACACGAAATTCCCTTTCCAACACAGAAAGGGGACCTGACTTACCTGTTGCAACCCCAGCGAGTTGTTGAGGTCCCAGTCGCAACTCGAGAATTACCGCCAGCTTCCCGCCACAACTCGAAAAACACCACAAAATTATCCCCTCAATGCGAGAGGAGGATATTTTGCGATACAGAATCTCAAGAGAAATAACACATTCCCTCTTGAAAGGCAAAAAGGTCCTTGACACCCTTTATTCGACTCAGAAAGCTCCCTCACAAAGCCCTACACATTGGAGAGGATAACACACTTATGGACTCAATTCGAGATGAAACCTTGTTCACAATTAAGAGCTCGAGAGCAAACCGGAAGTTCCCCTTCCAACACCAAAGGGAACCTGACTTCCCTGAAGCAAGCCCAGCGAGATCCTGAGGTGCCCGACGCCACTCGATAAGCACTACTAGCTCCCCGCCACAATTCGAGAAACACGCCAAAATTATCCCCTCAATGCGAGTTGAGGAAATATTGAGAGGCAGCATCTCAAGAGAAATACCAAGAAATTCCCTCTTGAAAGGCAAAATAGTACTTGACACCCTTTATTCGACTCAGAAAGTTCCCTCACACAGCAGTCCCATTTGGAGAGGAGAACACACTTTATGGACTCAATTCGAGATGAGCCCATGTTCACATTTAACGGCTCGATAGGAAACCGGAAGTTACCCTTCCAACAACAAAGGGGACCTGACTTCCCTGAAGCAACCTTAGCGAGTTCCTGAGGTCCCCGTCGCAACTCGAGAAGCACCCCCAGCTTCCCGCCGCAACTCTACAAACACCCCAAATTTATCCCCTCAATGCGAGATGAGGAAATTTGGCGATGCAGAATCTGAAGAGAAATACCACATTCCCTCTTAAAAGGCGAAAACGTACTTGACACCCTTTAATCGACTCAGAAAGTTCCCTCACACAGCCGTCCCCTTGGGAGAGGAGAACACATTTTAAGGACTCAATTGAGATGAGCCCCTCTTCACATTTAAGGGCTCGAGAGGAAACCGGAAGTTCCCTGTCCAACACCAAAGTGGACCTGACTTCCCTGAAGCAACCCCAGCGATTTTCTGAGGTCCCAGTCCCAACGCGAGAAGCACCCCCAGCTTCCCGCCGCAACTCGAGAAACATCCCAAAATTATACCCTCCATGCGAGATGAGGAAATTTTGCGATGCAGCATCTCAAGAGAAATACCACATTCAATCTAGAAAGGCAAAAAGGTACTTGACACCCTTTATTTGACTCAGAAAGTTCCCTCACACAGCCGTCCCCTTTGGAGAGGAGAACACACTTTATGGACTCAATTCGAGATGAGCCCCTGTGTACATTTAAGTGTTTGTGAGGAAATCGGATATTACCCTTCCAACATCAAAGGGTACCTGACTTCCCTGAAGCAACCCCAGCGAGTTCCTGAGGTCCCCGTCGCAACTCGAGAAGCACCCCCAGCTTCCCGCCGCAACTCGAGAAACACCCCAAAATTATCCCCTCAATGCGAGGTGAGGTAATTTTGCGATGCAGCATCTCAAGAGAAATACCACATTCCCTCTTGAAGGGCAAAAAGTACTTGACACCTTTTATTCGACTCAGAAAGTTCCCTCACACAGCCGTCCCCTTTGGAGAGGAGAACACAATTTATGGACTCAATTCGAGATGAGCCCCTGTGCACATTTAAGGGCTCGAGAGGAAACCAGATGTTCCACTTCCAACACCAAAGGAGACCTGACTTCCTTGAAGCAACGCCAGCGAGTTCCTGAGGTCCCCATCGCAACTGGAGAAGGACTCCCAGCTTCCCGCCCCAACTCGAGAAACACCACAAAATTATCCTCTCCATGCGAGATGAGGAAATTTTGCGATGCAGCATGTCAAGAGAAATACCACATTCTCTCTTGAAAGGCAAAAAGGTACTTGACACCCTTTATTCGACTCAGAAAGTTCCCTCACACAGCCGTCCCCTTTGGAGAGGAGAACACACTTGATGGACTCAATTCGAGATGAGACCCTGTGCACATTGAAGGGCTCGAGAGGAACCCGGAAGTTCCCCTTCCAACACCAAAGGGGACCTGAATTCCCTGAAGCAACCCCAGCAGGTTCCTGAGGTCCCCGTCACCACTCTTGAAGCACCCCCAGCTTCCCGACCCAACTCGAGAAACACCCCAAAATTATCCCCTCCATGCGAGATGAGGAAATTTTGCGATGCAGCATCTCAAGAGAAATTACACATTCCCTCTTGAAAGGCAAAAAGATACTTGACACCCTTTATTCGACTCAGAAAGTTCCCTCACAAACCGTTCCCTTTTAGAGGAGAACACACTTCATGTACTCATTTCGAGATGAGCCCCTGTGCACATTTAAGGGCTCGAGAGGAACCCGGAAGTTCCCCTTCCAACACCAAAGGGGACCTGACTTCCCTGAAGCAACCCCAGCGAGTTCCTGAGGTCCCCGTCGCAACTCGAGAAGCACTCCCAGCTTCCCGCCGCAACTCGAGAAACAACCCAAAATTATCCCCTCCATGCGATATGAGGAAATTTTCCGACGCAGCATCTCAAGAGAAATACCACATTCCCTCTTGAAAGGCAAAAAGGTACTAGACACCCTTTATTCGACTCATAAAATTCCCTCAAACAGCCGTCACCTTTGGAGAGAACACACTTTATGGACTCAATTCGAGATGAGACCCTGTGCACATATAAGGGTTCCATAGGAACCCGGAAGTTCCCCTTCCAACAGCAAAGTGGACCTGACTTCCCTGAAGCAAACCCAGCGAGTTCCTGAGGTCCCCATTGCAACTCGAGAATCACCTCCAGCTACCCGCTGCAGCTCGAGATACACCCGAAAATTATCTCCTCAATGCGAGATGAGGGAATTTTTCGATGCAGCATCTCAAGAGAAATACCACATTCCCTCTTGAAAGGCAAAAATGTACTCTACACCCTTTATTCGACTCAGATAGTTCCTTCACACAGCCGTCCCCTTTGGAGAGAACACACTTTATGGACTCAATTCGAGATGAGCCCCTGTGCACATTTAAGGGCTCGAGAGAAACCCGGAAGTTCCCCTTCCAACACCAAAGGGGACCTGACTTCCCTGAAGCAACCCCAGCGATTTACTGAGGTCCCCGTCGCAACTCGAGAAGCACCCCCAGCTTCCCGGCGCAACTCGAGAAACACCCAGAAATTATCCCCTCAGTGCGAGGTGAGGTAATTTTGCGGTGCACCATCTCCAGAGAAATACCACATTCCCTCTTGAAAGGCAAAAAGGTACTTGAAACTCTTTATTGTACTCAGAAAGTTCACACAAGAGCCGTCCCATTGGTTAGGAGAACACACTTTAAGGACTCAATTCCAGATGAGCCCCTATTCACAATTAAGGGCTCGAGAGAAAACTTTAAGTTCCCCTTCCAACACTAAAGGGGACCTGACCTCCCTGAAGCAACCGGAGAGAGTTCCTGAGGTCCCCGTCGCAACTCGAGAAATACCGTAGCCTCCAGCCTCAACTCGAGAAAAACCACAAAATTATCCCCTCAGTGCGAGATGAGGAAATTTTGCGATGCAGAATCTCAAGAGAAATTCCACATTCCCTCTCGAAAGGCAAAAGGACTCTTAACACCCTTTATGCAATTCAGAAAGTTCCCTCACAGAGCAGTGCCCATTGGAGAGGAGAACACACTTTATGGACTCCATTTGAGATGAGGACCGATTCCCACTTAACGGCTTGATAGTGAACCGGAAGTTCCCCTTCAAACACAAAACGGGACCTGCCTTACCTGAAGAAACCCGAGCAAGTTCCTGATGTCCCCATCGCAACTCGAGAAGTACCCCCAGCTTCCCGCCGCAACTGTACATACACCACAAAATTATCACCTCAATGCGAGATGAAGAAATATTGCTCTGCAGAATCTCAAGAGAAATATCACATTCCCTCTTGAAAGGCAAAAGGGTTCTTGACTCCCTTTATGAGAATCAGAATGTTCCCTAACATCCATCCTCAGTGCAGAGGAGAACACTCTTCATGCAGTCAAATCGAGAAGAGGCAATATTCCCATTTAAAAGCTCAAGAGTAACCAAGAAGTTCCCCTTCCAACACAAAAGGGGACTTGACTTCCCCGGAGCAACCTGAGAGAGTTCCTGAGGTTCCCGTTTCAACTCCAGAAGTATCCCCTACTTCCAACCACAACTCGAGAAACAACACAGTATTATCCCCGCAATGCGACATGAGGTAAATTTGCGCTGCAGAATCTCAAGAGAAATCCCACATTCCCGCTTGAAAGGCAAAAGGGACTTGGCATATTTTATGCTCCTCAGAAAGTTCCCTAAAATACATCCCCATTGCAGAGGCATACACAATTTATGGACTCAACTCCAGAAGAGCCCCTATTCCCTTAAAGGCCTCGAGAGTAATCCGGAAGTTCCCCGTCCAGCACTAAAGGGGAACTGACTTCCCTAAAGTAACTCCAGTGAGTTACTGAGGTCCCCGTTGAAACTCGAGAAGTACCCCCAGCTTCCCGCCGAAATTCAGGAAACACCACAAAATTATCCCCTCAATGTGAGATGAGGAAACTTTGTGCTGCAGAATCTGAAGAGAAATCCAACATTCCCAATTGAAAGGCAAAAGCGTACTTGACTCCCTTTATGTCACTCAGAAAGATCCCTAACTTCTTTCCCCATTGGAGAGGAGAACACACTTTATGGACTCAACTCCAGAAGAGGCCCTATTCCCATTAAAGGGCTCGAGACTAATCCGGAAGTTCCCCTTCCAGCACAAAAGGGGACGTGACTTCCCTGAAGAAACTCGAGTGAGTTCCTGAGGTCCCCATCTAAACTCAAGAAGTACCCCCAGCGTCCCGCCGCAATTCGAGAAACACCACAAAATATTCCCCTCACTGCGAGATGAGGAAATTTTGCGCTGAGAATCTCAAGAGAAATCCCACATTCCGGCTTGAAAGGCAAAAGGGTACTGACTCCGTTTATGCGACTCAGAATGTTCCCTAACATCCTTCCTCAGTGGAGAGGAAAACACACTTTATGGACTCAAATCGAGAAGAGGCATTTTTCCCATTTAACAGCTCGAGGGTAATCCGGAAGTTCCCCTTCCAACACAAAAACGGACTTGACTTCCCTGAAGAAACCCGAGCGAGTTCCTGAGGTCCACGCTGCAACTCGAGAAGTACCCCCAGCTTCCCGCCGCAACTCGAGAATCACCACAAAATTATCCCCTCAATGGGAGATGAGGAAATTTTGCGCTGCAGAATCTCAAGAGAAATCCCACATTCCCGCTTGAAAGGCAGAAGGGTACTTGACTCCCTTTAGGCGACTCAGAATGTTCCCTAACATCCATCCTCAGTAGAGGAGAACATAATTTATGGACTTAAATGGAGAGGAGGCAATATTCCCTTTTAACGTCTTGACAGTAATCCGGAAGTTCCCCTTCCAACACAAAGGCGACTTGACTTCCCTGAAGCAACCCGAGCGAGTTCCTGAGGTGCCCGCCATAGCTAGAGAAGTGCCCCCTGCTTGCCACCACACCTGGAGAAACACCACAAAATTATCACCTCAATGCGAGATGAGGAAATTTTGCGCTGCAGAATCTCAAAAGAAAATCCACATTACCATTGAAAGGCAAAAGCTTACTTGACACACTTTATGCCACTCAGAAAGTTCCCTAAGCTCCGTCTCCACTGGAGAGGAAATCACACTTTAGGGACTCAACTGGAGAAGAGGCCCTATTCCCATTACAGGGCTCAAAAGTATTCCGGGAGTTCCCCTTCCAGCACAAATGGCACCTGATTCCCTGAAGTAACTCGGGTAAGTTTCTGAGGTATTCGCAACTCGAGAAACACCACAAAATTATCCCCACAATGTGAGATGAGGAAATTTTGCGCTGCAGAATCTCAAGTGAAATCCCACATTTTCGCTTGAAAGGCAAAAGGTTACTTGACTCCCTTTAGGCGACTCAGAATGGTCCCTAACATTTGTCCTCAGTGGAGAGGAAAACACACTTTATGGACTCAACTCCAGAAGAGGCCATATTCCCATTAAAGGGCTCAAGAGTAATCCGGAAGTTCTCCTTCCAGGAAAAAAGGGGCCTGATTTCCTGAAGTAACTCGGGTAAGTTTCTGAGGTCCCCTTCGCAACTCGAGAAACACAACAAAATTATTCCCTCAATGCGAGATGAGGAAATTTTGCGCTGCAGAATCTCAAGAGAAATCCCACATTCCCGCTTGAAGGGCAAAAGGGTACTTGACTCCCTTTAGGCGACTCAGAATGTTCCCTAACAACCTTCCTCAGTGGATAGGAAAACACACTTTATGGACTCAAATCGAGAAGAGGCATTATTCACATTTAACAGCTCGAGAGTCATCCGGAAGTTCCCCTTCAAACACAAAAGGGGACTTGACTTCCCTGAAGCAACCCGAGCGAATTCCTGAGATCCCCACTGGAACTAGAGAAGTACTCCCTGCTTCCTGCCACAACTCGAGAAACACCACAAAATAATCCCCTCAATGTGAGATGAGGAAATCTTGCGCTGCAGAATCTCAAAAGAAATCCCACATTCCAGCTTGAAAGGCATAAGGGTACCTGACTCCCTTTAGGCGACTCAGAATGTTCCCTAACATCCTTCCTCATTGGAGAGGAAAACACACTTCATGGACTCAAATCGAAAAGAGGCAATATTCCCATTTAAAGGCTCGAGAGTAATCAAGAAGTTCCCCTTCCAACACAAAAAAGTACTTCACTTCCCTGAAGCAACCTGAGCGAGTTCCAGAGGGTCCCGTCTCAACTCCAGATGTATCCCCTGCTTCCGGCCCCAACTCGAGAAACGACACAATATTATCCCCTCAGTGCGAGATGAGGTAATTTTCTGCTGTAGAATCTCAAGAGAAATCCCGCATTCCCGCTTGAAAGCAAAAGGGAACTTGACACACTTTATGCCACTCAGAATGTTCCCTAATATCCGTCCCCATTGGAGAGACATACACACTTTATGGACTCAACTCCAGAAGAGGCCCTATTCCCATTAAAGGGCTCGAGACTAATCCGGAAGTTCCCCTTCCAGCACAAAAGGGGACCTGACTTCCCTGAAGAAACTCGAGTGAGTTCCTGAGGTCACCATCTAAACTCAAGAAGTACCCCCAGCGTCCCGCCGCAATTCGAGAAACACCACAAAATATTCCCCTCACTGCGAGATGAGGAAATTTTGCGCTGCAGAATCTCAAGAGAAATCCTACATTCCGGCTTGAAAGGCAAAAGGATACTGACTCCGTTTATGCGACTCAGAATGTTCCCTAACATCCTTCCTCAGTGGAGAGGAAAACACACCTCATGGACTCAAATCGAAAAGAGGCAATATTCCCATTTAAAGGCTCAAGAGTAATCAAGAAGTTCCCCTTCCAACACAAAAGGGAACTTGACTTCTCTGGAGCAAACCGAGAGAGTTCCTTAGGTTCCCGTTTCAACTCCAGAAGTATCCGCTACTTCCCACCACAACTCGAGAAACAACACAATATTATCCCCTCAATGCGACATGAGGTAATTTTGCGCTGCAGAATCTCAAGGGAAATCCCACATTCCCGCTTGAAAGGCAAAAGGGAACTTGGCATACTTTATGCCCCTCAGAAAGTTCCCTAAAATCCGTCCCCATTGCAGAGGCATACTCAATTTATGGACTCAACTCCAGAAGAGCCCCTTTTCCCATTAAAGGGCTCCAGAGTAATCCGGAAGTTCCCCGTCCAGCACAATGGGGGAACTGACTTCCCTGAAGTAACTCCAGTGAGTTCCTGAGGTCCCCGTTGAAACTCGAGAAGTACCCCCAGCTTCCCGCCGAAATTCGGGAAACACCACAAAATTATCCCCTCAATGCGAGAGGAGGAAACTTTGCGCTGCAGAATCTGAAGAGAAATCCCACATTCCCAATTGAAAGGCAAAAGCTTACTTGACTCCCTTTATGTCACTCAGAAAGTTCCCTAACATCCTTCCCCATGGGAGAGGAGAACACACTTTGTGGACTCAACTCCAGAAGAGGCCCTATTCCATTTAAAGGGCTCCAGAGTAATCCGGAAGCTCCCCTTCAAGAGCAAAAGGGGTCCTGACTTCCCTGAAGTAACTGGAGTGAGTTCCTGAGGTCCCCGTCGCAACTCCAGAAGTACCCCCATCTTCCCGCCTCAATTCGTGAAACACCACAAAATTATCCCCTCAATGCGAGATGAGGAAAATTTGCGCTGCAGAATCTCAAGAGAAATCCCACATTCCCGCTTGAAAGGCAAAAGAGTACTTGACTCCCTTTATGCGATTCAGAATATTCCCTAACATCCATCCTCAGTGGAGAGGAGAACATATTTTATGGACTCAAATGGAGAAGAGGCAATATTCCCTTTTAATGGCTCGAGAGTATTCTGGAAGTTCCCCTTCCAACACAAAAGTGGACTTGACTTCACTGAAGCAACCCGAGCGAGTTCCTGAGGTCCCCGCCGCAACTCGAGAAGTACCCCCAGCTTCCCGCCGAAATTCGAGAAACACCACAAAATTATCCCCTCAATGAGAGATGAGGTTTTTTGCGCTGCAGAATCTCAAGAGAAATCCCACATTCCCGCCTGAAAGGGAAAGCGTACTTGACACACTTTATGCCACTCAGAAAGTTCAATAATATCCGTCCCATTGGAGAAGATAACACACTTTAGGGACTCAACTGGAGAAGAGGCCCTATTCCCATTAAAGGGCTCAAAAGTATTCCGGAAGTTCCCCTTCCAGGACAAATGGTACCTGATTCCCTGAAGTAACTCGAGTAAGTTTCTGAGGTCCCCATCGCAACTGGAGAAACACCACAAAATTTTCCCCACAATGTGAGATGAGGAAAATTTGCGCTGCAGAATCTCAAGTGAAATCCCAAATATCCGCTTGAAAGGCAAAAGGGTACTTGACTCCTTTAGCCGAATCAGAATGGTCCCTAACATTCGTCCTCAGTGGAGAGGAAAACACACTTTATGGACTCAACTCCAGAAGAGGCCTTATTCCCATTAAAGGGCTCAAGAGTAATCCGGAAGTTCTCCTTCCAGGAAAAAAAGGGCCGGATTCCCTGAAGTAACTCGAGTAAGTTTCTGAGGTCCCCATCGCAACTGGAGAAATACCACATAATTATCCCCACAATGTGAGATGAGGAAATTTTGTGCTGCAGAATCTCAAGAGAAATCCCACATTCCCGTTTGAAAGGTAAAAGGGTATTTGACACCGTTTAGGTGACTCAGAATGGTCCCTAACATCCGTCCTCAGGGAGAGGAGAACACACTTTATGGACTGAAATCGAGAAGAGCTAACATTCCCATTTAACGGCTCGAGAGTAATCGGGAAGTTCCCTTTCCAAAACCAAAGGGGACTTGACTTCACTGAAGCAAGTGTGTGAGTTCCTGAGGTCCTCGTCGCAACTCGAGAATTAATCACGGTTTCCGCCGACAACATGACCAACACCATAAAATTAACCCCTCAATGCGAGATGATGAAATTTTGCTATGCAGAATCTCAAGAGAAACCCCACATTCCCTCTTGAAAGGCAAAAAGGTACTTGACACCATTTATTTGACTCAGAATGTTCACTCACACAACCGTGCCCTTTGGAGAGGAGACCACACTTTATGGACTCAATTCGAGATGAGCCCCTGTTCGCATTTAAGGGCTCGAGAGGAAACCGGAAGTTCCCCTTCCAACAAAAAGGGGACCTGACTTCCCTTAACCAACCCCAGCGATTTCATGAGGTCCCCGTCACAACTCGAGAAGCACCCCCAGATTCCCGCCACAACTCGAGAAATACCCCCAAAATTATCCCCTCAATGCGAGAGGAGGAAATTTTGCGATGCAGAATCTCAAGAGAAATACCACATTCCCTTTTGAAAGGTAAAAAGGTACTTGACACCCTTTATTCGACACAGAAAGTTCCCTCACACAGCCGTCGACTTTGGAGAGGAGAACACACTTTATGGACTCAATTCGAGATGAGCCCCTGTTCACATTTAACGGCTCGAGAGGAAACTGGAAGTTCCCCTTCCAACACCTAAGGGGACCTGACTTCCCTGAAGCAACCGAGTGAGTTTCTGAGGTCCCGTTCGCAACTCGAGAAGCACCCCCAGCATAACGCCGCAACTCGAGAAACACCCCACAATTATTCCCTCCATGTGAGATGAGGAAATTTTGCGATGCAGAATCTCAAGAGAAATACCACATTCCCTCTTGAAAGGCGAAAAGGTACATGACACCCTTTATTCCAGTCAGAAAGTTCCCTCACACAGCCGTCCCATTTGGAGAGGAGAACACACTTTATGGACTCAATTCGAGATGAGCCACTACTCACATTTAAGGGCTCGAGTGTAAACCGGAAGTTCCACTTCCAGCAGTAAAGGGGAACTTAATTCAGTGAAGCAACCCTATCGAGTTCCTGAGGTTCCCTTCGCAACTCGAGAAGCATCCCCATGTTCCCGCCGCAACTCGAGAAACACAACAAAATTATCCCCTCCATGTGAGATGAGGAAATTTTACGATGCAGAATCTCAAGAGAAATACCACATTCCCTCTTGAAAGGCAAAAAGGTAGTTGACACCTTTATTCCAGTAAGAAAGTTCCCTCACACAGCCGTCCCATTTGGAGAGAACACACTTTATGGACTCAATTCGAGATGAGCCCCTGTGCACATTTAAGGGCTCGAGAGGAAACCGGAAGTTCCCCTTCCAACACCAAAGGGGACCTGACTTCCCTGAAGCAACCGCAGCGAGTTCCTGAAGTCCCCATCGCAACTCGAGAAGCACCCCCAGCTTCCCGTCGCAACTCGAGAAACACCCCAAAAATATTGCCTCAATGCGAGATGAGGAAATTTGGCGATGCAGCATCTCAAGAGAAATACCACATTCCCTCTTGAAAGGTAAAAAGGTACTTGACACCGTTTATTCGACTCAGAAAGTTTCCTCACACAGCCGTCCCATTTTAGAGGAGAACACACTTTATGGACCAAATTTGAGATGAGCCCCTGTGCACATTTAAGGGCTCGAGTGGAACCCGCAAGTTCCCCTTCCAACAGCAAAGGGGACCTGAATTCCCTGAAGCAACCACAGCGAGTTCCTGAGGTACCAGTCGCAACTCGAGACAAACCCCCAGCTTCCCGCCGCAACTGGAGAAACACCCTAAAATTATCCCCTCAATGTGAGATGAGGAAATTTTGCGATGCAGCCTCTCAAGAGAAATACCACATTCCCTCTTGAAAGGCCAAGAGGAACTTGACACCCTTTATTCGACACAGAAAGTTCCCTCACACAGCCGACCCCTTCGGAGAGGAGAACACACTTTATGAACTCAACTCGAGATGAGCCCCTGTGCACATTGAAGGGCTCGAGAGGAAACCGGAAGTTCCCCTTCCAACACAAAAGGGGTCCTGTGTTTCCAGAAGCAACCCCAGCGAGTTTCTGAGGTCCCCGTCGCAACTCGAGAAGCACCTCCACCTTCCCGCCGCAACTCGAGAAACACACCAAAATTATCCCCTCCATGCGAGATGAGGAAATTTTTCCATGCAGAATCTGAAGAGAAATACCTCATTCCCTCTAGAAAGGCAAAAAGGTACTTGACACCCTTTGTTCGAATCAGAAAGTTCCCTCACATAGAAGTCACGTTTGGACAGGAGAACACACTTTATGGACTCAATTCGAGATGAGGCCCTGTTCACATTTAAAGGCTCGAGAGGAACCGGATAGTTCCCCTTCCAACACCAAGGGGAACTGACTTCCCTGAAGCAACCCCAGCGAGTTCCTGAGGTCCCCGTCGCAACTCGAGAAGCACACCCAGCTTCCAGCCGCAACTCGAGAAACACCCCAAAATTATCCCCTCAATGCGAGATGAGGAAATTTTGCGATAAGAAACTCAAGAGAAATACCACATTCCCTCTTGAAAGGCAAAAAGGTACTTGACACCCTTTATTCGGCTCAGAACGATCCCTCACCAAGCTGTCCCCTTTTAGAGGAGAACACACTTTACGGACTCAATTCGAGATGAGCCCCTGTGCACATTTAAGGGCTCCAGAGGAACCCGGAAGTTCCCCTTCCAACACCAAAGGGGACCTGACTTCCCTGAAGCAACCCCAGCGAGTTCCTGAGGTCCCCGTCGCAACTCGAGAAGCACCCCCAGCTTCCCGCTGTAACTCGAGAAACACCTCAAAATTATCCCCTCAATGCGAGATGAGGAAATTTTGCGATGCAGAATCTCAAGAAAAATACCACATTCCCTCTTGAAAGTCAAAAAGGTACTAGATACCCTTTATTCGACTCATACAGTTCCCTCACTCAGCCGTCACCTTTGAAGAGGAGAACACACTTTATGGACTCAATTCGAGATGAGCCCCTGTTCACATTTAAGGGCTCGAGAGGAAACCGGAAGTTCCCCTTCCAACACCAAACGGGAACTGTCTTTCCTGAAGTACTCCAGCGAGTTCCTGAGGTCCCCGTCACAACTCGAGTAGCACACCCAGTTTCCCGCCGCAGCTCGTGAAACACCAAAAAAGTATACACTAGATGCGAGATGAGGAAATTTTACGATGTAGAATCTCAAGAGAAATATCACATTCCCTTTGAAAGGCAAAAAGGTACTTGACACCCTTTATTCGACTCAGATAATTCCCTCACATAGAAGTCCCGTTTGGACAGGAGAACACACTTTATGGACTCAATTCGAGATGAGCCCCTGTGCACATTTAAGGGCTCAAGAGGAAACCGGAAGTTCCCCTTCCAGCACTAAAGGGGACCTAACTTCAGTGAACCAACCCCAGCGAGTCCCTGAGGTTCCCTTCGCAACTGGAGAAGCATCACGAGCTTCCCGCCGCAACTCGAGAAACTCCCCAAAATTATCCCCTCCATGCGACATGAGGAAATTTTGCGATGCAGAATCTCAAGAGAAATAAAATATTCCCTCTTGAAAGGCAAAAAGGTACTTGACACCCTTTATTCGACTCAGAAAGTTCCCTCAAACAACCGTCCCCTTTGAGAGGAGAACACACTTTATGGACTAAATTCGAGATGAGCCCCTGTTCACATTTAAAGGCTCGAGAGAAACCGGAAAGTTCCACTTCCAACAGCAAAGGGGATCTGACTTCCCTGAAGCAACCCCAGCGAGTTCCTGAGATCCCCGTCGCAACTCGAGAAGCACCCCCAGCTTCCCGCAGCAACTCGAGACACACCCCAAAATTATCCCCTCAATGCGAGATGAGGAAATTTTGCGATAAGAAACTCAAGAGAAATACCACATTCCCTGTTGAAAGGCAAAAAGGTACTTGACACCCTTTATTCGACTCAGAACTTTCCCTCACAAAGCTGTGCCCTTTTAGAGGAGAACACACTGTACGGACTCAATTCGAGATGAGCCCCTTTGCATATTGAAGGGCTCCAGAGGAAACCGGAAGTTCCCCTTCCAACACCAAAGGGAACCTGACTTCCCTGAAGCAACCCCAACGAGTTCCTGAGGTCCCCGTCGCAACTCGAGAAACACCCCCAGCTTCCCGCCGCAACGCGAGAAACACCCCAAAACTATCCCCTCCATGCGAGATGAGGAAATTTTGCGATGCAGCATCTCAAGGGAAATACCACATTCCCTCTTGAAAAGCAAAAAGATACTTGACACCCTTTATTCGACTCACAAAGTTCCCTCACACAGCCATCCCCTTTTAGAGGAGAACACACTTTATGGAATCAATTGGAGATGAGCCCCTGTGCACATTTAAGGGCTCGAGAGGAAACCAGAAGTTCCACTTCCAACACCAATTGGGACCTGACTTCTCTGAAGCAACCCCAGCGAGTTCCTGAGGTCCCCGTCGTAGCTCTTGAAGCACCCCCAGCTTCCCGCCGCAACTCGAGAAACACCCCACAATTATTCCCTCAATGCGAGATGAGGAAATTTTGCCATGCAGCATCTCAAGAGAAATACCACATTCCCTCTTCAATGACGAAAAGGTACTTCACAACTTTTATTCAACTCAGAAATTTCCCTCACACAGCCGTCCCCTTTGGAGAGTACACACTTTATAGACTAAATTCGAGATGAGACCCTGAGCACATTTAAGGGTTCGAGAGGAACCCGGAAGTTCCCCTTCCAACACCAAAGGGGACCTGACTTCCCTGAAGCAACCCCTGCGAGTTCCTGAGGTCCCCGACGAAACTCGAGGAGCACCCCCAGCTTCCCGCCGCAACTCGAGAAACACCTCAAAATTATCCCCTCAATGCGAGATGAGAAAATTTTGCGATGCAGCATCTCAGGAGAAATAACACATTCCCTCGTGAAAGGCAAAAAGGTACTTGACACCCTTTATTCGACTCAGAAAGTTCCCTCACACAGCTGTCCCCTTTTAGAGGAGAACACACTTTATGGGCTCATTTCGAGATGAGCCCCTGTGCACATTTAAGGACTCGAGAGGAAACCGGAAGTTCCAATTCCAACACCAAAGGGGACCTGACTTCCCTGAAGCTCCCCAAGCGATTTCCTGAGGTCCTCTGCGCAACTCGAGAAACACCCCAAGCTTCACGCCACAACTCGAGAATCACAGCAAAATTATCCCCTCAATGCGAGATGAGGAAATTTTGCTATGCAGCATCTCAAGAGAAATACCACATTCCCTCGTGAAAGGCAAAAAGGTACTTGACACCCTTTATTCGACTCAGAAAGTTCCCTCACACAGCCCTCCCTTTTTAGAGGAGAAGACACTTTATGGACTCAATTCGAGATGCGCCCCTGTGCACATTTAAGGGCTCGAGCGGAACCCGGAATTACCCCTTCCAACACCAAAGGGGACCTTACTTCCCTGAAGCAACTTCAGCGAGTTCCTCAGGTCTCCGTCGCAACTTGAGAAGCACCCCCAGCTTCACGCCGCAACTTTAGAAACACACCAAAATTATCACCTCTATGCGAGATGAGGAAATCTTGCGATGCAGCATCTCAAGAAAAATACCACATTCGTTCTTGAAAGGCAAAAAGGTACTTGACACCCTTTATTCGACTCAGAAAGTAACCTCACACAGCCGTCCCCTTTGGAGAGGAGAACACACTTTATGGACTCAATAAGAGATTAGCCCCTGTGCACATTTAAGGGCTCCAGAGGAACCCGAAAGTTCCCCTTCCAACACCAAAGGGGACCTGACTTCCCTGAAGCAACCCCAGCGAGTTCCTGAGGTCTCCGTCGCAACTCGAGAAGCACCCCAAGCTTCCCGCCGCAACTCGAGAAACACCCCAAAATTATCCCCTCAATGCGAGATGAGGAAATTTTGAGCTGCAGCATCTCAAGAGAAATACCACATTCCCTCTTGAAAGGCAAAAAGGTAATTGACACCCTTTACTCGACTCAGAAAGTTCCCTCACAGAGCCATCCAATTTTATAGGAGAACACACTTTATGGACTCAATTCGAGATGAGCCCCTGTGCACATTTAAGGGCTCGAGAGGAACCCGGAAGTTCCCCTTCAAACAACAAAGGGGACCTGACTTCCCTGAAGCAACCCCAGCGAGTTCCTGAGTTCCCCGTCGCAACTCGAGAAGTACCCCGAGCTTCCCTCCGTAACAAGAGAAACACCCCAAAATTATCTCCTCAATGCGAGATGAGGAAATTTTGCGATGCAGCATCCCAAGAGAAATACCACATTCCTTCTTGAAAGGCAAAAAGGTACTTGACACCCTTTGTTCGACTCAGAAAGTTCCCTCACACAGCCGTCCCCTTTGGAGAGGAGAACACACTTTATGGATTCAATTCGAGATGAGCCCCTGTGCACATTTAAGGGCTCGAGTGGAACACGCAAGTTCCCCTTCCAACAGCAAAGGGGACCTGACTTCCCTGAAGCAACCCCAGCGAGTCCCTGAGGTCCCCGGCGCATCTCAAGGAGCACACCCAATTCCCGCCACAACTGGAGAAACACCCCAAAATTATCCCCTCAAAGCGAGATGAGGAAATTTTGCGATGCATCATCTGAACAGAAATACCACATTCCCTCTTGAAAGGCAAAAAGGTACTTGACACCCTTTATTCAACTCAGAAAGTTCCCTCACACAGCCGTCCCCTTTGGAGAGTACACATTTTATTAACTCAATTCGAGATGAGCCCCTGTGCACATTTAAGGGTGGAGAGGAAACCGGAAGTTCCCCTTCCAACAGCAAAGGGGACCTGACTTCCCTGAAGCAACCCAAGCGAGTTCCTGAGGTCCCCGTCGCAACTCGAGAAAACCCCCAGCTTCCCGCCGGAACTCGAGAAACACCCCATAATTATTCCCTCAGTGCGAGATGAGGAAATTTTGCGATGCAGAATCTCAAGAGAAATACCACATTCCCTCTTGAAAGGCAAAAAGTTACTTGACACACTTTATTCGACTCAGAAAGTTCCCTCACACAGCTGTCCCCTTTTAGAGGAGAACACACTTTATGCACTCAATTCGAGATGAGCCCCTGTGCACAATTTAGGGCTCGAGAGGAACCCGTAATTTCCCTTCAAAGCGCAAAGGGGACCTGACTTCCCTGAAGCAACCCCAGCGAGTTCCTGCGGTCTCTGTCGCAACTCGAGAAGCACCGCCATCTTCCCGCCGCAACTCGAAAAACACCCCAAAATTATCCTCTCAATGCGAAAAGAGGAAATTTTTCCGATGCAGCATCTCAAGAGAAATACCACATTCCCTCTTGAAAGGCAAAAAGTTATTGAGACCCTTTATTCAACTCAGAAAATTCCCTCATACAGCCATCCCCTTTGCAGAGGATAACACACTTTATGGACTTAAATCGAGATGAGTCCCTGTGCACATTTAAGGGCTCTAGAGGAACACGGAAGTTCCCCTTCCAACAACAAAGGGGACCTGACTTCCCTGAAGCAACACCAGCGAGTTCCTTAGGTCCCCATCTCAACTCTTGAAGGACCCCAGCTTCCCGCCAGAACTCGAGAAACACCCCAAAATTATTCCCTCAATGCGAGATGATAAATTTTGCGATGCATCATCTCAAGAGAAATACCACATTCCCTCTTGAAAGGCAAAAAGTTACTTGACACCCTTTATTCGACTCAGAAAGTTCGCTCACACAGCCGTCCCCTTTTAGAGGAGAACACACTTTATGGACTCAATTCGAGATGAGCCCCTGTGCACATTTAAGGGCTGGTGAGGAACCCGGAAGTTCCCCTTCGAGAGCAAAGGGGACCTAACTTCCCTGAGGTAACCCCAGCGAGTTCCTGAGGTCCCCTTCGCAACTCTTGAAGCACCCCCAGCTTCCCGCCGTAACTCGAGATACACCCCAAAATTATCCTCTCAATGCGAGATGAGGAAATTTTCCGATGCAGCATCTCAAGAGAAATACCACATTCCCTCTTGAAAGGCAAAAATGTAATTTACACCCTTTATTCCACTCAGAAAGTTGCCTCAAACAGCCGTCCCCTTTTAGAGGAGAACACACTTGATGGACTCAATTTGAGATGAGCTCCTTTGCACATTTACGGGCTCGAGAGGAACCCTGAAGTTCCCCTTCCAACACCAAAGGGGACCTGACTTCCCTGAAGCAATCCCAGCGAGTTCCTGAGGTTCCCGTCGCAATTCGAGAAGCACCCCAAGCTTCCCGCCGCAACTCGAGAAACACCCCAAAATTCTCCCCTCAATGTGAGATGAGGAAATTTTGCGATGCAGCATCTCAAGAGAAATACCACATTCACTCTTGAAAGGCAAAAAGGTACTTGACAGCCTTTATTCGACTCAGAATGTTCCCTCACACAGCCGTCCCCTTTGGAGAAACACACTTTATGGACTCAATTCGAGATGAGCCCCTGTGCACATTTAAGAGCTCGAGAGGAACCCGGATGGTCCCCTTCCAACAGCTAAGGGGACCTGACTTCCCTGAAGCAACCCCAGTGAGTTCCTGAGGTCCCGGTCGCAACTCTTGAGGCACACCCAGCTTCCAGCCGCAACTCGAAAAACACCCCAAAATTATCCCCTCAATGCGAGATGAGGAAATTTTGCGATGCAGCATCTCAAGAGAAATACAACATTCCCTCTTGAAAGTCAACAAGGTACTTGACACCCTTTATTCGACTCAGAAAGTTCCCTCACACAGCGGTCCCCTTTTAGAGGAGAACACACTTTATGGACTCAATTCGAGATGAGCCCCTGTGCACATTGAAGGGCTCGAGAGGAACACGGAAGTTATCCTTCCAATAGAAAAGGGGACCTGACTTCCCTGAAGCAACCCCAGCGAGTTCCTGAGATCATCGTCGCAACTCTTGAAGCACCCCCAGCTTCCCGCCGGAACTCGAGAAACACCCCATAATTATTCCCTCAATGCGAGATGAGGAAATTTTGCGATGCAGCATCTCAAGAGAAATACCACATTCCCACTTGAAAGGCATAAAGGTACTTGACACCCTTTATTCGACTCAGAAAGTTCCCTCACACAGCTGTCCTCTTTTAGAGGAAAACACACTTTATGCACTCAATTCGAGATGAGCCCCTGTGCACAATTTAGGGCTCAAGAGGAACCCGGAATTTCCCTTCGAAGAGCAAAGGGGACCTGACTTCCCTGAAGCAACCCCAGCGAGTTCCTGCGGTCTCCGTCGCAACTCGAGAAGCACCCCCATCTTCCCGCCGCAACTCGAGAAACACCCCAAAATTATCCTCTGAATGCGAAATGAGGAAATTTTTCCGATGCAGCATCTCAAGAGAAATACCACATTCCCTCTTGAAAGGCAAAAAGGTACTTGAGACCCTTTATTCGACTCAGAAAGTTCCCTCATATAGCCATCCCCTTTGCAGAGGATAACACACTTTATGTACTCAAATCGAGATGAGTCCCTGTGCACATTTAAGGGCTCTAGAGGAACCCGGAAGTTCCCCTTCCAACAACAAAGGGGACCTGACTTCCCTGAAGCAACACCAGCGAGTTCCTTAGGTCCCCATCTCAACTCTTGAAGGACCCCAGCTTCCCGCCAGAACTCGAGAAACACCCCAAAATTATTCCCTCAATGCGAGATGATAAATTTTGCGATGCATCATCTCAAGAGAAATACCACATTCCCTCTTGAAAGGCAAAAAGTTACTTGACACCCTTTATTCGACTCAGAAAGTTCGCTCACACAGCCGTCCCCTTTTAGAGGAGAACACACTTTATAGACTCAATTCGAGATGAGCCCCTGTGCACATTTAAGGGCTGGTGAGGAACCCGGAAGTTCCCCTTCGAGAGCAAAGGGGACCTAACTTCCCTGAGGTAACTCCAGCGAGTTCCTGAGGTCCCCTTCGCAACTCTTGAAGCACCCCCAGCTTCCTGCCGTAACTCGAGAAACACCCCAAAATTATCCTCTCAATGCGAGATGAGGTAATTTTCCGATGCAGCATCTCAAGAGAAATATCACATTCCCTCTTGAAAGGCAAAAATGTAATTTACACCCTTTATTCCACTCAGAAAGTTGCCTCAAACAGCCGTCCCCTTTTAGAGGAGAACACACTTGATGGATTCAATTTGAGATGAGTTCCTTTGCACATTTACGGGCTCGAGAGGAACCCTGAAGTTCCCCTTCCAACACCAAAGGGGACCTGACTTCCCTGAAGCAATCCCAGCGAGTTCCTGAGGTCCCCGTCGCAATTCGAGAAGCACCCCAAGCTTCCCGCCGCAACTCGAGAAACACCCCAAAATTCTCCCCTCAATGTGAGATGAGGAAATTTTGCGATGCAGCATCTCAAGAGAAATACCACATTCACTCTTGAAAGGCAAAAAGGTACTTGACACCCTTTATTCGACTCAGAATGTTCCCTCACACAGCCGTCCCCTTTGGAGAAAACACACTTTATGAACTCAATTCGAGATGAGCCCCTGTGCACATTTAAGGGCTCGAGAGGAACCCGGATGTTCCCCTTCCAACAGCTAAGGGGACCTGACTTCCCTGAAGCAACCCCAGTGAGTTCCTGAGGTCCCGGTCGCAACAGTTGAGGCACCCCCAGCTTCCAGCCGCAACTCAAAAAACACCCCAAAATTATCCCCTCAATGCGAGATGAGGAAATTTTGCGATGCAGCATCTCAAGAGAAATACCACATTCCCTCTTGAAAGGCAAAAAGGTACTTGACTCCCTTTATTCGACTCAGAAAGTTCCCTCACACAGCTGTGCTCTTTAGAGAGGATAACACACTTTATTGACTCAATTCGAGATGAGCCCCTGTGCACATTTAAGGGCTCGAGAGGAACTCGGAAGATCCCCTTCCAACAGCAGAGGGGACCTGACTTCCCTGAAGCAACCCCAGCGAGTTCCTGAGGTCCCCGTCGCAACTCTTGAAGCACCCCCAGCTTCCCAAAGCAACTCGAGAAACACCCCACAATTATTCCCTCAATGCGAGATGAGGAAATTTTGAGATGCAGCATTTCAAGAGAAATACCACATTCCCACTTGAAAGTCAAAAAGGTACTTGACACCCTTTATTCGACTCACAAAGTTCCCTCAACAGCTGTACCCTTTTAGAGGAGAACACACTTTATGGACTCAATTCGAGATGAGCCCCTGTGCACATTTAAGGGCTCGAGAGGAACCCGGAAGTTCCCATTCCAACACCAAAGGGGACCTGACTTCCCTGAAGCAACCCCAGCGAGTTCCTGAGGTCCCCGTCACAACTCGAGAACCACCCCCAGCTACCCGCCGCAACTCGAGAAACAGCCCAAAATTATCCCTTCAATTCGAGATGAGGAAATTTTGCGATGCACCATCTCAAGAGAAATACCACATTCCCTCTTCACAGGCAAAAGGTACTTGTCACGCTTTATTCGACTCAGAAAGTTCCCTCACACAGCCGTCCCCTTTTAGAGGAAAACACACTTTATGGACTCAACTCGAGATGAGCCCCTGTGCACATTTAAGGGCTCGAGAGGAACCCGGAACTTCCCCTTCCAACACCAAAGGGGACCTGAATTCCCTGAAGCAACCACAGGGAGTTCCTGAGGTCCCCGTCCAAACACGCGAAGCACCCCCAGCATCCCGCCGCAACTCGAGAAACACCCCAAAATTATCCCCTCAATGCGAAATGAGGAAATTTTGCGATGCAGCATCTCAAGAGAAATACAACATTCACTCTTGAAAGGCAAAAAGGTACTTGACACCCTTTATTCGACTCACAAAGTTCCCTCACACACCCGTCCCCTTTGTAGAGAACACACTTTATGGACTCAATTCGAGATGAGCCCCTGTGCACATTTAAGGGCTCGAGAAGAACCCGGAAGTTACCCTTTCAAAAGAAAAGGGAACCTGTCTTCCCTGAAGCAACCCCAGCGATTTCCTGAAGTCCCCGTCGCAACTCGAGAAGCACCCCCAGCTTCCCGCCGCAGCTCGAGAAACACCCCACAATCAACCCCTCAATGCGAGATGAGGAAATTTTGCGATGCAGCATCTCAAGAGAAACATCACATTCCCTCTTGAAAGGCAAAAAGGTACTTGGCACCCTTTATTCGACTCAGAAAGTTCGCTCACACAGCCGCCCCTTTGGAGAGGAGAACACACTTTATGGACTCAATTCGAGATGAGCCCCTGTGCACTTTTAAGGGCTCGAACGGAACACGGAGGTTCCCCTTCCAAAACCAAAGGGGACCTGACTTCCCTGAAGCAACACCAGCGAGTTCCTGAGATCCCCGTCACAACTCTTGAAACACACCCAGCTTTCCGCCGCAACTCGTGAAACACCCCAAAACTATCCCCTCAATGCGAGATGAGGAAATTTTGCGATGCAGCATCTCAAGAGAAATATCACATTCCCTCTTGAAAGGCAAAAAGATACTTGACAACCTTTATTCGACTCAGAAAGTTCCCTGACACAGCCGTCCCCTTTTAGAGGAGAACACACTTTATGGACTCAATTCGAGATGAGCCCCTGTGCACATTTAAGGGCTCGAGAGGAATCCGGAGTTCCCCTTCCAACACCAATGGGGACCTGACTTCCCTGAAGCAACCCCAGCGAGTTCCTGAGGTCCCCATCGCAACTCGATAAGCACCCCCAGCTTCCTCCATAACTCGAGAAACACCCCAAAATTATCCCCACAATGCGAGATGAGGAAATTTTGCGATGCAGCATTTCAAGAGAAATACTATATTCCCTCTTAAAAGGCAAAAAGGTAATTGACACCCTTTATTCGACTCAGAAAGTTCCCTCACACAGCCGTTTCCTTCGGTGAGGAGAACACACTTTATGGACTCTGTTCGATTTGAGCCCCTGTGCACATTTAAGGGCTCGAGAGGAAATCGGAAGTTCCCCTTCAAACACCAAAGGGTAACTGACTTCCCTGAAGCAACCCCAGTGTGTTCCTGAGGTCCACATCCCCACTCGAGAAGCACCCCTAGCTTCCCGCCGCAACTCTAAAAACACCGCAAAATTATACACTCAATGCGAGATGAGGAAATTTTGCGATGCAGGATCTCAGGAGAAATACCATATTCCCTCTTGAAAGGCAAAAAGGTACTTGACACCCTTTATTCGACTCAGAAATTTCCCTCACACAGCCGTTCCCTTTGGAGAGGAGAACACACTTTATGGACTCAATTCGAGAGGAGCCCCTGTGCAAATTGAAGGGCTTTAGAGGAACACGGAAGTTCCCCTTTCAACACCAAAGGGGACCTGACTTCCCTGAAGCAACCACAGCGAGTTCCTGAGGTCCCCGTCGCAACTCGAGAAGCACCCCCAGCTTCCCGCCGCAACTCGAGAAACACCCCAAAATTATCCTCTCAATGCGACATGAGGAAATTTTGCGATGCAGCATCTCAAGAGAAATACCACATTCCCACTTGAAAGGCAAAAAGGTACTTGACACCCTTTATTCGACTCAGAAAGTTCCCACACACAGCAGTCCCCTTTGGAGAGGAGAACACACTTTATGGACTCAATTCGAGATGAGTCCCTGTGCACATTGAAGGGCTCGAGAGGAACACGGATATTCCCCTTCCAACACCAAAAAGGAACTGGCTTCCCTGAAGCAACCCCAGCGAGTTCGTGAGGTCCCTGACGCAACTCTTGAACCACCCCCAGCTTCCTGCCACAACTCCAGAAACACCGCAAAATTATCCCCTCAATGCGAGATGGGGAAATTTTGCGATGCTGCATCTCAAGAGAAATACCACATTCCCTCTTGAAAGGCAAAAACGTACTTGACACCCTTACTTCGACTCAGAAAGTTCCCTCACACAGCCGTCCTTTTTGGTGAGGAGAACACACTTTATGGACTCTGTTCGTTTTGAGCCCCTGTGCACATTTAAGGGCTCGAGAGGAACCTGGAAGTTCCCCTTCCAACACCAAAGGGGACCTGACTTCCCTGAAGCAACACCAGCGATTTCCTGATGTTCTCGTCTCAACTCGAGAAGCACCCACAGCTTCCCGCCGCAACTCGAGATACACCCAAAAATTATCCCCTCCATGCGAGATTAGGAAATTTTGCCATGCAGAATCTCAAGTGAAATACCACATTCCCTCTTGAAAGGCAAAAAGGTACTTGATACCCTTTATTCGACTCAGAAAGTTCCCTCACACAGCCGTCCCCTTTGGAGAGAACACACTTATTGGACTCAACCCGAGATGAGCCCCTGTGAACATTTAAGGGCTCCAGAGGAACCCGGAAGTTCCCGTTTCAATAGCAAAGGGGACCTGACTTCCCTGAAGCAACCCCAGCGAGTTCCTGAGGTCCCCGTCGCAACTCGAAAAGCACCCCTAGCTTCCCGCCGCAACTCGAGAAACACCCCAAAATTATCCCCTCAATGCGAGATGAGGACATTTTGCGATGCAGCATCTCAAGAGAAATACCACATTCCCTCTTGAAAGGCAAAAACGTACTTGACACCCTTTATTCTACTCAGAAAGTTCCCTCACACACCCGTCCCCTTTGGAGAGGGGAACACTTTACGGACTCAGTTCGAGATGGGATCCTGTTCACATTTAAGGGCTCGAGAGGAAACCGGAAGTTCCCCTTCCAACACCAAAGGGGAAATGACTTCCCTGAAGCAACCCCAGCGAGTTCCTGAGGTCCCCGTCGCAACTCGAGAAGCAACCACAGAATCCCGCCACAACTCAAGACACACGCCAAAATTATCCCCTCAATGCGAGATGAGGAAATTTTGCGATGCAGAATCTCAAGAGAAATACCACCATCCCTCTTGAAAGGCAAAAAGTTACTTGACACCCTTTATTCGACTCAGAAAGTTCCCTCAAACAGCCGTACCCATTTAGAGGAGAACACATTTTATGGACTAAATTCGAGATGAGCCCCTGTGCACATTTAAGGGCTCGAGAGGAACCCGGAAGTTCCCCTTCCAACACCATAGGGGACCTGAATTCCCTGACGCAACCCCAGCGAGTTCCTGAGGTCCACGTTGCAACTCGAGAAGCACCACCAGCTTCGCGCCGCAACTGGAGAAACACCCGAAAATTATTCCCTCAATGCGAGATGAGGAAATTTTGCGATGCAGCATCTCAAGAGAAATACCACATTCCCTCTTGAAAGGATAAAGGGACTTGAAACCCTTCATTCGACTCAGAAAGTTCCCTCACACAGCCGTCCCCTTTTAGAGGAGAACACACGTTATGGACTCAATCCTAGATGAGCCACTTTGCACATTTAAGGGCTCCCGAGGAACGCGGAATTTCCCCTACCAGCACCAAAGGGGACCTGACTTCCCTGAAGAAACCCCACCGAGTTCTTGAGGTCCCCGTCGCAACTCGAGAATCACCCCCAGCTTCCTTCCGCAACTCCAGAAACACCTCAAAATTATCCCCTCAATACGAGATGAGGAAATTTTACGATGCAGCATCTCAAGAGAAATACCACCATCCCTCTTGAAAGGCAAAAAGTTACTTGACACCCTTTATTCGACTCAGTAAGTTCCGTCACACAGCCGTCCCCTTTTAGAGGAGAACACACTTTATGAACTCATAAGGAGATGAGCCCCTGTGCATATTTAAGGGCTCGAGAGCAACCCGGAAGTTCCCCTTCTAACACCAAAGGGGACCTGACTTCCCTGAAGCTACCCCAGCGAGTTCCTGAGGTCCGGGTCGCAACTCGAGAACCACCCTCAGCTTCACGCCGCAACTCGAGAAACACCCCAAAATTATCCCCTCAATGCGAGATGAGGAAATCTTGCGATGCAGCATCTCAAGAAATATACCACATTCCTTCTTGTAAGGCAAAAAGGTACTTGACACCCTTTATTCGACTCAGAATGTTCCCTCACACAGCCGTACCCTTTGGAGAGGAGAACACACTTTATGGACTCAATAAGAGATGAGCCCCTGTGCACATTTAAGGGCTCAAGAGGAAACCGGAAGTTCCCCTTCCAACAACAAAGGGGACCTGACTTCCCTGAAGCAACCCAAGTGATTTCCTGAGGTCCCCGTCGCAACTCGAGAAGCACCCCAAGCTTCACGCCGCAACTAGAGAAACACACCAAAATTATCCCCTCAATGCGAGATGAGGAAATTTTGAGATGCAGCATCTCAATAGAAATACCACTTTCCCTCTTGAAAGGCAAAAAGGTACTTGACACCCTTTATTCGACTCAGTAACTTCCCTCACACAGCCGTCCCCATTTAGAGGAGAACACACTTTATGGACTAAACTCGAGATGAGCACCTGTGCATATTTAAGGGCTACCTAGTAACCCGGAAGTTCCCCTTCCAACACCAAAGGGGACCTGACTTCCTGAAGCATCCCCAGCGAGTTCGTGAGGTCCCCGTCGCAACTCGAGAACCACCCCCAGCTTCCTGCCGCAACTCGAGAAACACCTCAAAATTATCCCCTCAATACGAGATGAGGAAATTTTGCGATGCACCATCTCAAGAGAAATATCACATTCCCTCTTGAAAGGCAAAAAGGTAATTGACACCCTTTATTCGACACAGAAAGTTCCCTCACACAGCTGTTCCCTTTTAGAGGAGAACACACTTTATGAACTCATGACGAGATGAGCCCCTGTGCACATTTAAGGGCTCGAGAGGAACGCGGAAGTTCCCCTTCCAACACCAAAGGGGACCTCACTTTCCTGAAGCAACCCCAGCGAGTTACTGAGGTCCCCGTCCAACTGTTGAAGCACCCCCAGCTTCAAGCCGAAACTCGAGAAACACGCCACAATTATTCCCTCAATGCGAGATGAGGAAATTTTGCGATGCAGCATCTCAAGAGAAATACCACATTCCCTTTTTAAAGGAAAAAGGTACTTGACAGCTTTTATTCGACTCTGAAAGTTCCCTCACACAGCCGTCCCCTTTGGAGAGGTCTCAATTTGTGGACTCAAGTCGAGATGAGCCCCTGTGCACACTTAAGGGCTCGAGAGGAACCCGTAAGTTCCCCTTCCAACACCATAGGGGACCTAACTTCCCTGAAGCAACCCCAGCGAGTTCCTGAGGTACCCGTCGCAACTCTAAAAGCACCCCCAGCTTCCCGCCGCTACACGAGAAACACCCAAAAATTATTCCTTCAATGCGAGATGAGGAAATTTTGCGATGCAACATCTCAAGAGAAATACCACATTCCCTCTTGAAAGGCAAAAATGTACTTGACACCCTTTATTCGACTCAGAAAGTTCCCTCACACAGCCTTCGAATTTGGAGAGAACACACTTTATGGACTCAATTCGAGATGAGCCCCTGTGCACATTTAAGGGCTCGAGAGGAACCCGGACGATCCCCTTCCAACTCCAAAGGGGACCTGACTTCCCTGAAGCAACCGCAGCGAGTTCCTGAGGTCTGCGTTGCAACTCGAGAAGCACCCCAAGCTTCCCGCCGCAACTCGAGAAACACCCCAAAATTATCCCCTCAATGCGAGATGAGGCAATTTTGAGATGCAGCATCTCAAGAGAAATACCACATTCCCTCTTGAAAGGCAAAAAGGTAATTGACAGCCTTTATTAGACTCAGAAAGTTCCCTCACACAGCCGTCCCATTTGGAGAGAACTCACTTTATTGACTCAAGTCGAAATGAGCCCCTGTGCACATTTAAGGGCTCCAGAGGAACCCGGAAGTTCCCCTTCCAACACCATAGGGGAGCTGACTTCCCTGAAGCAACCCCAGCGAGTTCCTGAGGTAACTGTCGAAAGTCGGGAAGCAACCCCATCTTCACGCCTCAACTTGAGAAACACCCCTAAATTATCCCCTCAATGCGAGATGAGGAAATCTTGCGATGCAGCATCTCAACAGAAATATCACATTTCCTCGTGAAAGAAAAAGGGACTTGACACCCTTTATTCGACTCAGTAACTTCCCTCACACAGCCGTCCCCTTTTAGAGGAGAACACACTTTATGGACTCAATTCGAGATGAGCCCCTGTGCACATTTAAAGGCTCCCGAGGAAACCGGAATTTCCCCTTCCAACACCATAGGGGACCTGACATCCCTGAAGCAACCCCAGGGAGTCCTTGAGGTCCCCGTCGCAACTCGAGAAGCACCCCCAGCTTCCCGCCGCAACTCTAGAAACACACCAAAATTATCCCCTCAATGCAAGATGAGGAAATATTGCGATGCAGCATCTCAAGAGAAATACCACATTACCTCTTGAAAGGCAAAATGGTACTTGACACCCATTATTCAACTCAGAAAGTTCCCTCTCACAGCCTTCACCTTTGGAGAGAACACACTTTATGGACTCAATTCGATATGAGCCCCTGTGCACATTTAAAGGCTTGGGGGAAACCCGGAAGTTCCCCTTCCAACACCAAAGGGGACCTGATTTCCCTGAAGCAACCGCAGCAAGTTCCTGAGGTCTCCGTCGCAACTCCAGAAGCACCACAAGCTTCCCGGCGCAACTCGAGAAACACCCCAAAATTATCCCCTCAATGCGAGATGAGGAAATTTTGCGATGCAGCATCTCAAGTGAAATACCACATACACTCTTGAAAGGCAAAAAGGTACTTGACACCCTTTATTCGACTCAGAAAGATCCCTCACTCAACCGTCCCCTTTTAGAGCAGAACACACTTTATGGGCTCAATTCGAGATGAGACCCTGTGCACGTTTAAGGGCTCGATAGGAACCCGGAGGTTCCCCTTCCAACACCAAAAGGGACCTGACTTCCCTGAAGCAACCCCAGCGAGTTTTTGTGGTCCCCGTCGCAACTCTTGAAGCACCCCCAGTTTCCTGCCGCAACTCCAGAAACACCCCAAAATTAGACCCTCAATGCGAGATGAGGAAATTTTGTGATGCACATCTCAAGAGAAATACCACATTCCCTTGTGAAAGGCAAAAAGGTACTTGACACCCTTTATTCGACTCAGAAGGTTCCCTCACACTGCCGTACCCTTTTAGAGGAGAACACACTTTATGGACTCAATTCGAGATGAGCCCCTGTGCATATTTAAGGGCTCGAGAGGAACACGGAAGTTCCCCTTCCAACACCAAAGGGGACCTGACTTCCCTGAAGCAACCCCAGCGAGTTCCTGAGGTCCCCGTCGCAACTCGAGAAGCACCCCCAGCTTCACGCCGCAACTCGAAAAACACCCCAAATTATCCCCTCAATGCGAGATGAGGAAATTTTGCGATGCAGCATCTCAAGAGAAATACCACATTCCCTCTTGAAAGGCAAAAAGGTACTTGACAGGCTTTATTCGACTCAGAAAGTTCCCTCACACAGCCATACACTTTGGAGCGGAGAACACACTATGGACTCAATTCGAGATGAGCCGCGGTGTACATTCAACAGCTCGAGAGGAACCCGGAAGTTCCCCATCCAACACCAAAGGGGACCTGACTTCACTGAAGCAACCCCAGCGAGTTCCTGAGGTCCCCGTCGCAACTCTCGAGCACCCCCAGCTTCCCGCCCCACCTCGAGAAACACCCCAAAATTATCCCCTCAATGCGAGATGAGGAAATTGTGCGATGCAGCATCACAAGAGAAATATCACATTCCCTCTTGAAAGGCAAAAAGTACTTGACAGCCTTTATTCGACTCAGAAAGTTCCCTCACACAGCACTCCCCATTTAGAGGAGAACACACTTTATGGACTCAATTCGAGATGAGCCCCTGTGCACATTTAAGGGCTCGAGAGGAACCCGGAAGTTCCCCTTCCAACACCAAAGGGGACCTGACTTCCCTGATTCAACCCCAGCGAGTTCCTGAGGTCCCCGTCGCAACTCTAGAAGCACCCCCAGCATCCCGCCGCAACTCGAGAAAAACACCAAAATTTTTCCCTCAATGCGAGATGAGGAAATTTGGCGATGCAGCATCTCAAGAGAAATACCACATTCCCTATTGAAAGGCAAAAAGGTACTTGAAACCCTTTATTTGACTCAGAAAGTTCCCTCAAACAGCCGTCCCCTTTTAGAGGAGAACACACTTTATAGGCTCAATTCGAGATGAGCCCCTGTGCACGTATACCAGCTGGAGAGGAACCCGGAAGTTCCCCTTCCAACACCAAAGGGGACCTGACTTCCCTTAAACAAACCCAGCAAGTTCCTGTGGTCCCCGTAGCAACTCTTGAAGCACCCCCAGCTTCCTGCTGCAACCCCAGAAACACCCCAAAATTATCCCCTCAATGCGAGATGAGGAAATTTTGTGATGCAGCATCTCAAGAGAAATACCACATTCCCCGTGAAAGGCAAAATGTACTTGACACCCTTTATTCGACTCAGAAAGTTCGCTCACACTGCCGTACATTTTTAGAGGAGAACACACTTTATGGACTCAATTCGAGATGAGCCCCTGTGCACATTTAAGGGCTCGAGAGGAACCCGGAAGTTCCCCTTCCAACACCAAAGGGTCCTGACTTCCCTGAAGCAACCCCAACGAGTTCCTGAGGTCCCCGTCGCAACTCGAGAAGCACCCCCAGCTTCCCGCCGCAACTCGAAATACACCCCAAATTATCCTCTCAATGCGAGATGAGGAAATTTTGCGATGCAGCATCTCAAGAGAAATACCACATTCCCTCTTGAAAGGCAAAAACCTACTTGAGACCCTTTATTTGACTCAGAAAGTTCCCTCACACAGCTGTCCCCTTTTAGAGGAGAACACACTTTATGGGCTCAATTCGAGATGAGACCCTGTGCACGTAAGGGCTCCAGAGGACCCCGGAATTTCCCCTTCCAACACCTAAGGCGACCTGAATTCCCTGAAGCAACCCCAGCGAGTTCCTGAGGTCCCCTTCGCAACTCGAGAAGCACCCCCTGCTTCCCTACGCAACCCGAGAAACACCGAAAATTATCCCCTCAATGAGAGATGAGGAAATTTTGCGGTGCAGCATCTCAAGAGAAATACCACATTCCCTCTGGAAAGGCAAAAAGGTACTTGACAGCCTTTATTCGACTCAGAAAGTTCCCTCACACAGCCGTCCCCTTTGGAAGAGAGAACACACTTTACGGACTCAATTCGAGAGGAGCCCCTGTGCCCATTGAAGGGCTCAAGAAGGAACCGGAAGTTCCCCTTTCAACACCAAAGGGGACCTGACTTCCCTGAAGCAACCCCAGCGAGTTCCTGAGGTCCCCGTCACAACTCGAGAAGCACCCCAAGCTTCCCGCCACAACTCGAGAAACACACCAAAATTCTCCCCTCCATGCGAGATGAGGAAATTTGTCGATGCAGCATGTCAAGAGAAATACCACATTCCCTCTTGAAAGGCAAAAAGGTTCTTGACACCCTTTATTCGACTCAGAAAGTTCACACACACAGCCGTCCCCTTTGGAAGGGAGAACACACTTTACGGACTCAATTCGAGAGGAGCCCCTGTGCACATTGAAGGGCTCGAGAGGAAACCGGAAGTTCCCCTTTCAACACCAAAGGGTTCCTGACTTCCCTGAAGCAACCCCAGCGAGTTCCTGAGGTCCCCGTCACAATTCGAGAAGCACCCCAAACTTCCCGCCGCAACTCGAGAAACACCCCAAAATTCTCCCCTCCATGCGAGATGAGGAAATTTGGCGATACAGCATCTCAAGAGAAATACCACTTTCCCTCTGAAAAGGCAAAAAGATACTTGACAGCCTTTTTTCGACTCAGAAAGTTCCCTCACACAGCCGTCCCCTTTGGAGAGGAGAACACACTTTACGCAATCAATTGGAGAGGAGCCCCTGTGCACATTGAAGGGCTCGAGATGAAACAGGAAGTTCCCCTTCCAACACCAAAGGGGACCTGACTTCCCTGGAGCAACCCCAGCGAGTTCCTGAGGTCTCCGTCGCAACTCGAGAAGCACCCCCAGGTTCCCGCCTCAACCCGAGAAACACCCCAAAATTATCCCCTCCATTCGAGATGAGGAAATTTTGCGATGCAGTATCTCAAGAGAAATACCACATTCCCTCTGGAAAGGCAAAAAGGTACTTGACACCCTTTGTTCGACTCAGAAAGTTCCCTCACACAGCCGTCGCCTTTGGAGAGGAGAACACACTTTACGGACTCAATTCGAGAGGAGCCCCTGTGCACATTGAAGGGCTCGAGAGGAAACGGGAAGTATCCCTTCCAACACCAAAGGGGACCTGACTTCCCTGAAGCAACACCAACGAGTTCCTGAGGTCCCCGTCCAAACTCGAGAAGCACCCCCAGCATCCCGCCGCAACTCGTGAAACACCCCAAAATTATCCCCTCAATGCGAGATGAGGAAAATTGGTGATGCAGCATCTCACGAGAAATACCACATTCCCTCTGGAAAGGCAAAAAGGTACTTGACACCCTTTATTCGACTCAGAAAGTTCCCTCACACTGCCGTCCTCTATGGAGAGGAGAACACACTTTACGGACTCAATTCGAGAGGAGCCCCTGTGCACATCGAAGGGCTCGAGAGGAAACCGGAAGTTACCCTTCCAACACCAAAGGGGACCTGACTTCCCTAAAGCAACCGCAGCGAGTTCCTGAGGTCCCCGTCGCAACTCGAGAAGCACACCCAGCTTCCCGCCGCAACTCGAGAAACACCCCAAAATTATCCCCTCCATGCGAGATGAGGAAATTTGGCGATGCAGCATCTCACGAGAAATACCACATTCCCTCTTGAAAGGCAAAAACCTACTTGACACCCTTTTTCGACATAGAAAGTTCCCTCACACAGCCGTCCCATTTGGAGAGGAGAACACACTTTACGGACTCAATTCGTGAGGAGCCCCTGTGCACATTGAAGAGCTCGAGAGGAAACCGGAAGTTCCCCTTCGAACACCAAAGGGGATCTGACTTCCCTGAAGCAACCCCAGCGATTCCCTGAGGTCCCCGTCGCAACTCGAGAACCAACCCCAGCTTCGCGCCGCAATTCGAGAAACAACCGAAAATTATCCCCTCCATGCGAGATGAGGAAATTTTGCGATGCAGCATCTCAAGAGAAATACCACATTCCCTCTGGAAAGGCAAAAAGATACTTGACACCCTTAATTCGACTCAGAAAGTTCCCTCACACAGCCGTCCCCTTTGGAGAGGAGAACACACTTTACGGACTCAATTCGAGAGGAGCCCCTGTGCCCATTGAAGGGCTCAAGAAGGAACCGGAAGTTCCCCTTTCAACACCAAAGGGGACCTGACTTCCCTGAAGCAACCCCAGCGAGTTCCTGAGGTCCCCGTCACAACTCGAGAAGCACCCAAGCTTCCCGCCACAACTCGAGAAACACACCAAAATTCTCCCCTCCATGCGAGATGAGGAAATTTGTCGATGCAGCATGTCAAGAGAAATACCACATTCCCTCTTGAAAGGCAAAAAGGTTCTTGACACCCTTTATTCGACTCAGAAAGTTCACACACACAGCCGTCCCCTTTGGAAGGGAGAACACACTTTACGGACTCAATTCGAGAGGAGCCCCTGTGCACATTGAAGGGCTCGAGAGGAAACCGGAAGTTCCCCTTTCAACACCAAAGGGTTCCTGACTTCCCTGAAGCAACCCCAGCGAGTTCCTGAGGTCCCCGTCACAATTCGAGAAGCACCCCAAACTTCCCGCCGCAACTCGAGAAACACCCCAAAATTCTCCCCTCCATGCGAGATGAGGAAATTTGGCGATACAGCATCTCAAGAGAAATACCACTTTCCCTCTGAAAAGGCAAAAAGATACTTGACAGCCTTTTTTCGACTCAGAAAGTTCCCTCACACAGCCGTCCCCTTTGGAGAGGAGAACACACTTTACGCAATCAATTGGAGAGGAGCCCCTGTGCACATTGAAGGGCTCGAGATGAAACAGGAAGTTCCCCTTCCAACACCAAAGGGGACCTGACTTCCCTGGAGCAACCCCAGCGAGTTCCTGAGGTCTCCGTCGCAACTCGAGAAGCACCCCCAGGTTCCCGCCTCAACCCGAGAAACACCCCAAAATTATCCCCTCCATTCGAGATGAGGAAATTTTGCGATGCAGTATCTCAAGAGAAATACCACATTCCCTCTGGAAAGGCAAAAAGGTACTTGACACCCTTTGTTCGACTCAGAAAGTTCCCTCACACAGCCGTCGCCTTTGGAGAGGAGAACACACTTTACGGACTCAATTCGAGAGGAGCCCCTGTGCACATTGAAGGGCTCGAGAGGAAACGGGAAGTATCCCTTCCAACACCAAAGGGGACCTGACTTCCCTGAAGCAACACCAACGAGTTCCTGAGGTCCCCGTCCAAACTCGAGAAGCACCCCCAGCATCCCGCCGCAACTCGTGAAACACCCCAAAATTATCCCCTCAATGCGAGATGAGGAAAATTGGTGATGCAGCATCTCACGAGAAATACCACATTCCCTCTGGAAAGGCAAAAAGGTACTTGACACCCTTTATTCGACTCAGAAAGTTCCCACACACTGCCGTCCTCTATGGAGAGGAGAACACACTTTACGGACTCAATTCGAGAGGAGCCCCTGTGCACATCGAAGGGCTCGAGAGGAAACCGGAAGTTCCCCTTCCAACACCAAACGGGAACTGTCTTTCCTGAAGTACTCCGAGCGAGTTCCTGAGGTCCCCGTCACAACTCGAGAAGAACTCCCAGTTTCCCGCCGCAGCTCGTGAAACACCAAAAAAGTATACACTAGATGCGAGATGAGGAAATTTTACGATGTAGAATCTCAAGAGAAATATCACATTCCCTTTGAAAGGCAAAAAGGTACTTGACACCCTTTATTCGACTCAGATAATTCCCTCACATAGAAGTCCCGTTTGGACAGGAGAACACACTTTATGGACTCAATTCGAGATGAGCCCCTGTGCACATTTAAGAGCTCAAGAGGAAACCGGAAGTTCCCCTTCCAGCACTAAAGGGGACCTAACTTCAGTGAACCAACCCCAGCGAGTCCCTGAGGTTCCCTTCGCAACTGGAGAAGCATCACGAGCTTCCCGCCGCAACTCGAGAAACTCCCCAAAATTATCCCCTCCATGCGACATGAGGAAATTTTGCGATGCAGAATCTCAAGAGAAATAAAATATTCCCTCTTGAAAGGCAAAAAGGTACTTGACACCCTTTATTCGACTCAGAAAGTTCCCTCAAACAACCGTCCCCTTTGAGAGGAGAACACACTTTATGGACTAAATTCGAGATGAGCCCCTGTTCACATTTAAAGGCTCGAGAGAAACCGGAAAGTTCCACTTCCAACAGCAAAGGGGATCTGACTTCCCTGAAGCAACCCAGCGAGTTCCTGAGATCCCCGTCGCAACTCGAGAAGCACCCCCAGCTTCCCGCAGCAACTCGAGACACACCCCAAAATTATCCCCTCAATGCGAGATGAGGAAATTTTGCGATAAGAAACTCAAGAGAAATACCACATTCCCTGTTGAAAGGCAAAAAGGTACTTGACACCCTTTATTCGACTCAGAACTTTCCCTCACAAAGCTGTGCCCTTTTAGAGGAGAACACACTGTACGGACTCAATTCGAGATGAGCCCCTTTGCATATTGAAGGGCTCCAGAGGAAACCGGAAGTTCCCCTTCCAACACCAAAGGGAACCTGACTTCCCTGAAGCAACCCCAACGAGTTCCTGAGGTCCCCGTCGCAACTCGAGAAACACCCCCAGCTTCCCGCCGCAACGCGAGAAACACCCCAAAACTATCCCCTCCATGCGAGATGAGGAAATTTTGCGATGCAGCATCTCAAGGGAAATACCACATTCCCTCTTGAAAAGCAAAAAGATACTTGACACCCTTTATTCGACTCACAAAGTTCCCTCACACAGCCATCCCCTTTTAGAGGAGAACACACTTTATGGAATCAATTGGAGATGAGCCCCTGTGCACATTTAAGGGCTCGAGAGGAAACCAGAAGTTCCACTTCCAACACCAATTGGGACCTGACTTCTCTGAAGCAACCCCAGCGAGTTCCTGAGGTCCCCGTCGTAGCTCTTGAAGCACCCCCAGCTTCCCGCCGCAACTCGAGAAACACCCCACAATTATTCCCTCAATGCGAGATGAGGAAATTTTGCCATGCAGCATCTCAAGAGAAATACCACATTCCCTCTTCAATGACGAAAAGGTACTTCACAACTTTTATTCAACTCAGAAATTTCCCTCACACAGCCGTCCCCTTTGGAGAGTACACACTTTATAGACTAAATTCGAGATGAGACCCTGAGCACATTTAAGGGTTCGAGAGGAACCCGGAAGTTCCCCTTCCAACACCAAAGGGGACCTGACTTCCCTGAAGCAACCCCTGCGAGTTCCTGAGGTCCCCGACGAAACTCGAGGAGCACCCCCAGCTTCCCGCCGCAACTCGAGAAACACCTCAAAATTATCCCCTCAATGCGAGATGAGAAAATTTTGCGATGCAGCATCTCAGGAGAAATAACACATTCCCTCGTGAAAGGCAAAAAGGTACTTGACACCCTTTATTCGACTCAGAAAGTTCCCTCACACAGCTGTCCCCTTTTAGAGGAGAACACACTTTATGGGCTCATTTCGAGATGAGCCCCTGTGCACATTTAAGGACTCGAGAGGAAACCGGAAGTTCCAATTCCAACACCAAAGGGGACCTGACTTCCCTGAAGCTCCCCAAGCGATTTCCTGAGGTCCTCTGCGCAACTCGAGAAACACCCCAAGCTTCACGCCACAACTCGAGAATCACAGCAAAATTATCCCCTCAATGCGAGATGAGGAAATTTTGCTATGCAGCATCTCAAGAGAAATACCACATTCCCTCGTGAAAGGCAAAAAGGTACTTGACACCCTTTATTCGACTCAGAAAGTTCCCTCACACAGCCCTCCCTTTTTAGAGGAGAAGACACTTTATGGACTCAATTCGAGATGCGCCCCTGTGCACATTTAAGGGCTCGAGCGGAACCCGGAATTACCCCTTCCAACACCAAAGGGGACCTTACTTCCCTGAAGCAACTTCAGCGAGTTCCTCAGGTCTCCGTCGCAACTTGAGAAGCACCCCCAGCTTCACGCCGCAACTTTAGAAACACACCAAAATTATCACCTCTATGCGAGATGAGGAAATCTTGCGATGCAGCATCTCAAGAAAAATACCACATTCGTTCTTGAAAGGCAAAAAGGTACTTGACACCCTTTATTCGACTCAGAAAGTAACCTCACACAGCCGTCCCCTTTGGAGAGGAGAACACACTTTATGGACTCAATAAGAGATTAGCCCCTGTGCACATTTAAGGGCTCCAGAGGAACCCGAAAGTTCCCCTTCCAACACCAAAGGGGACCTGACTTCCCTGAAGCAACCCCAGCGAGTTCCTGAGGTCTCCGTCGCAACTCGAGAAGCACCCCAAGCTTCCCGCCGCAACTCGAGAAACACCCCAAAATTATCCCCTCAATGCGAGATGAGGAAATTTTGAGCTGCAGCATCTCAAGAGAAATACCACATTCCCTCTTGAAAGGCAAAAAGGTAATTGACACCCTTTACTCGACTCAGAAAGTTCCCTCACAGAGCCATCCAATTTTATAGGAGAACACACTTTATGGACTCAATTCGAGATGAGCCCCTGTGCACATTTAAGGGCTCGAGAGGAACCCGGAAGTTCCCCTTCAAACAACAAAGGGGACCTGACTTCCCTGAAGCAACCCCAGCGAGTTCCTGAGTTCCCCGTCGCAACTCGAGAAGTACCCCGAGCTTCCCTCCGTAACAAGAGAAACACCCCAAAATTATCTCCTCAATGCGAGATGAGGAAATTTTGCGATGCAGCATCCCAAGAGAAATACCACATTCCTTCTTGAAAGGCAAAAAGGTACTTGACACCCTTTGTTCGACTCAGAAAGTTCCCTCACACAGCCGTCCCCTTTGGAGAGGAGAACACACTTTATGGATTCAATTCGAGATGAGCCCCTGTGCACATTTAAGGGCTCGAGTGGAACACGCAAGTTCCCCTTCCAACAGCAAAGGGGACCTGACTTCCCTGAAGCAACCCCAGCGAGTCCCTGAGGTCCCCGGCGCATCTCAAGGAGCACACCCAATTCCCGCCACAACTGGAGAAACACCCCAAAATTATCCCCTCAAAGCGAGATGAGGAAATTTTGCGATGCATCATCTGAACAGAAATACCACATTCCCTCTTGAAAGGCAAAAAGGTACTTGACACCCTTTATTCAACTCAGAAAGTTCCCTCACACAGCCGTCCCCTTTGGAGAGTACACATTTTATTAACTCAATTCGAGATGAGCCCCTGTGCACATTTAAGGGTGGAGAGGAAACCGGAAGTTCCCCTTCCAACAGCAAAGGGGACCTGACTTCCCTGAAGCAACCCAAGCGAGTTCCTGAGGTCCCCGTCGCAACTCGAGAAAACCCCCAGCTTCCCGCCGGAACTCGAGAAACACCCCATAATTATTCCCTCAGTGCGAGATGAGGAAATTTTGCGATGCAGAATCTCAAGAGAAATACCACATTCCCTCTTGAAAGGCAAAAAGTTACTTGACACACTTTATTCGACTCAGAAAGTTCCCTCACACAGCTGTCCCCTTTTAGAGGAGAACACACTTTATGCACTCAATTCGAGATGAGCCCCTGTGCACAATTTAGGGCTCGAGAGGAACCCGTAATTTCCCTTCAAAGCGCAAAGGGGACCTGACTTCCCTGAAGCAACCCCAGCGAGTTCCTGCGGTCTCTGTCGCAACTCGAGAAGCACCGCCATCTTCCCGCCGCAACTCGAAAAACACCCCAAAATTATCCTCTCAATGCGAAAAGAGGAAATTTTTCCGATGCAGCATCTCAAGAGAAATACCACATTCCCTCTTGAAAGGCAAAAAGTTATTGAGACCCTTTATTCAACTCAGAAAATTCCCTCATACAGCCATCCCCTTTGCAGAGGATAACACACTTTATGGACTTAAATCGAGATGAGTCCCTGTGCACATTTAAGGGCTCTAGAGGAACACGGAAGTTCCCCTTCCAACAACAAAGGGGACCTGACTTCCCTGAAGCAACACCAGCGAGTTCCTTAGGTCCCCATCTCAACTCTTGAAGGACCCCAGCTTCCCGCCAGAACTCGAGAAACACCCCAAAATTATTCCCTCAATGCGAGATGATAAATTTTGCGATGCATCATCTCAAGAGAAATACCACATTCCCTCTTGAAAGGCAAAAAGTTACTTGACACCCTTTATTCGACTCAGAAAGTTCGCTCACACAGCCGTCCCCTTTTAGAGGAGAACACACTTTATGGACTCAATTCGAGATGAGCCCCTGTGCACACTTAAGGGCTGGTGAGGAACCCGGAAGTTCCCCTTCGAGAGCAAAGGGGACCTAACTTCCCTGAGGTAACCCCAGCGAGTTCCTGAGGTCCCCTTCGCAACTCTTGAAGCACCCCCAGCTTCCCGCCGTAACTCGAGATACACCCCAAAATTATCCTCTCAATGCGAGATGAGGAAATTTTCCGATGCAGCATCTCAAGAGAAATACCACATTCCCTCTTGAAAGGCAAAAATGTAATTTACACCCTTTATTCCACTCAGAAAGTTGCCTCAAACAGCCGTCCCCTTTTAGAGGAGAACACACTTGATGGACTCAATTTGAGATGAGCTCCTTTGCACATTTACGGGCTCGAGAGGAACCCTGAAGTTCCCCTTCCAACACCAAAGGGGACCTGACTTCCCTGAAGCAATCCCAGCGAGTTCCTGAGGTTCCCGTCGCAATTCGAGAAGCACCCCAAGCTTCCCGCCGCAACTCGAGAAACACCCCAAAATTCTCCCCTCAATGTGAGATGAGGAAATTTTGCGATGCAGCATCTCAAGAGAAATACCACATTCACTCTTGAAAGGCAAAAAGGTACTTGACAGCCTTTATTCGACTCAGAATGTTCCCTCACACAGCCGTCCCCTTTGGAGAAACACACTTTATGGACTCAATTCGAGATGAGCCCCTGTGCACATTTAAGAGCTCGAGAGGAACCCGGATGGTCCCCTTCCAACAGCTAAGGGGACCTGACTTCCCTGAAGCAACCCCAGTGAGTTCCTGAGGTCCCGGTCGCAACTCTTGAGGCACACCCAGCTTCCAGCCGCAACTCGAAAAACACCCCAAAATTATCCCCTCAATGCGAGATGAGGAAATTTTGCGATGCAGCATCTCAAGAGAAATACAACATTCCCTCTTGAAAGTCAACAAGGTACTTGACACCCTTTATTCGACTCAGAAAGTTCCCTCACACAGCGGTCCCCTTTTAGAGGAGAACACACTTTATGGACTCAATTCGAGATGAGCCCCTGTGCACATTGAAGGGCTCGAGAGGAACACGGAAGTTATCCTTCCAATAGAAAAGGGGACCTGACTTCCCTGAAGCAACCCCAGCGAGTTCCTGAGATCATCGTCGCAACTCTTGAAGCACCCCCAGCTTCCCGCCGGAACTCGAGAAACACCCCATAATTATTCCCTCAATGCGAGATGAGGAAATTTTGCGATGCAGCATCTCAAGAGAAATACCACATTCCCACTTGAAAGGCATAAAGGTACTTGACACCCTTTATTCGACTCAGAAAGTTCCCTCACACAGCTGTCCTCTTTTAGAGGAAAACACACTTTATGCACTCAATTCGAGATGAGCCCCTGTGCACAATTTAGGGCTCGAGAGGAACCCGGAATTTCCCTTCGAAGAGCAAAGGGGACCTGACTTCCCTGAAGCAACCCCAGCGAGTTCCTGCGGTCTCCGTCGCAACTCGAGAAGCACCCCCATCTTCCCGCCGCAACTCGAGAAACACCCCAAAATTATCCTCTGAATGCGAAATGAGGAAATTTTTCCGATGCAGCATCTCAAGAGAAATACCACATTCCCTCTTGAAAGGCAAAAAGGTACTTGAGACCCTTTATTCGACTCAGAAAGTTCCCTCATATAGCCATCCCCTTTGCAGAGGATAACACACTTTATGTACTCAAATCGAGATGAGTCCCTGTGCACATTTAAGGGCTCTAGAGGAACCCGGAAGTTCCCCTTCCAACAACAAAGGGGACCTGACTTCCCTGAAGCAACACCAGCGAGTTCCTTAGGTCCCCATCTCAACTCTTGAAGGACCCCAGCTTCCCGCCAGAACTCGAGAAACACCCCAAAATTATTCCCTCAATGCGAGATGATAAATTTTGCGATGCATCATCTCAAGAGAAATACCACATTCCCTCTTGAAAGGCAAAAAGTTACTTGACACCCTTTATTCGACTCAGAAAGTTCGCTCACACAGCCGTCCCCTTTTAGAGGAGAACACACTTTATAGACTCAATTCGAGATGAGCCCCTGTGCACATTTAAGGGCTGGTGAGGAACCCGGAAGTTCCCCTTCGAGAGCAAAGGGGACCTAACTTCCCTGAGGTAACTCCAGCGAGTTCCTGAGGTCCCCTTCGCAACTCTTGAAGCACCCCCAGCTTCCTGCCGTAACTCGAGAAACACCCCAAAATTATCCTCTCAATGCGAGATGAGGTAATTTTCCGATGCAGCATCTCAAGAGAAATATCACATTCCCTCTTGAAAGGCAAAAATGTAATTTACACCCTTTATTCCACTCAGAAAGTTGCCTCAAACAGCCGTCCCCTTTTAGAGGAGAACACACTTGATGGATTCAATTTGAGATGAGTTCCTTTGCACATTTACGGGCTCGAGAGGAACCCTGAAGTTCCCCTTCCAACACCAAAGGGGACCTGACTTCCCTGAAGCAATCCCAGCGAGTTCCTGAGGTCCCCGTCGCAATTCGAGAAGCACCCCAAGCTTCCCGCCGCAACTCGAGAAACACCCCAAAATTCTCCCCTCAATGTGAGATGAGGAAATTTTGCGATGCAGCATCTCAAGAGAAATACCACATTCACTCTTGAAAGGCAAAAAGGTACTTGACACCCTTTATTCGACTCAGAATGTTCCCTCACACAGCCGTCCCCTTTGGAGAAAACACACTTTATGAACTCAATTCGAGATGAGCCCCTGTGCACATTTAAGGGCTCGAGAGGAACCCGGATGTTCCCCTTCCAACAGCTAAGGGGACCTGACTTCCCTGAAGCAACCCCAGTGAGTTCCTGAGGTCCCGGTCGCAACAGTTGAGGCACCCCCAGCTTCCAGCCGCAACTCAAAAAACACCCCAAAATTATCCCCTCAATGCGAGATGAGGAAATTTTGCGATGCAGCATCTCAAGAGAAATACCACATTCCCTCTTGAAAGGCAAAAAGGTACTTGACTCCCTTTATTCGACTCAGAAAGTTCCCTCACACAGCTGTGCTCTTTAGAGAGGATAACACACTTTATTGACTCAATTCGAGATGAGCCCCTGTGCACATTTAAGGGCTCGAGAGGAACTCGGAAGATCCCCTTCCAACAGCAGAGGGGACCTGACTTCCCTGAAGCAACCCCAGCGAGTTCCTGAGGTCCCCGTCGCAACTCTTGAAGCACCCCCAGCTTCCCAAAGCAACTCGAGAAACACCCCACAATTATTCCCTCAATGCGAGATGAGGAAATTTTGAGATGCAGCATTTCAAGAGAAATACCACATTCCCACTTGAAAGTCAAAAAGGTACTTGACACCCTTTATTCGACTCACAAAGTTCCCTCAACAGCTGTACCCTTTTAGAGGAGAACACACTTTATGGACTCAATTCGAGATGAGCCCCTGTGCACATTTAAGGGCTCGAGAGGAACCCGGAAGTTCCCATTCCAACACCAAAGGGGACCTGACTTCCCTGAAGCAACCCCAGCGAGTTCCTGAGGTCCCCGTCACAACTCGAGAACCACCCCCAGCTACCCGCCGCAACTCGAGAAACAGCCCAAAATTATCCCTTCAATTCGAGATGAGGAAATTTTGCGATGCACCATCTGAAGAGAAATACCACATTCCCTCTTCACAGGCAAAAGGTACTTGTCACGCTTTATTCGACTCAGAAAGTTCCCTCACACAGCCGTCCCCTTTTAGAGGAAAACACACTTTATGGACTCAACTCGAGATGAGCCCCTGTGCACATTTAAGGGCTCGAGAGGAACCCGGAACTTCCCCTTCCAACACCAAAGGGGACCTGAATTCCCTGAAGCAACCACAGGGAGTTCCTGAGGTCCCCGTCCAAACACGCGAAGCACCCCCAGCATCCCGCCGCAACTCGAGAAACACCCCAAAATTATCCCCTCAATGCGAAATGAGGAAATTTTGCGATGCAGCATCTCAAGAGAAATACAACATTCACTCTTGAAAGGCAAAAAGGTACTTGACACCCTTTATTCGACTCACAAAGTTCCCTCACACACCCGTCCCCTTTGTAGAGAACACACTTTATGGACTCAATTCGAGATGAGCCCCTGTGCACATTTAAGGGCTCGAGAAGAACCCGGAAGTTACCCTTTCAAAAGAAAAGGGAACCTGTCTTCCCTGAAGCAACCCCAGCGATTTCCTGAAGTCCCCGTCGCAACTCGAGAAGCACCCCCAGCTTCCCGCCGCAGCTCGAGAAACACCCCACAATCAACCCCTCAATGCGAGATGAGGAAATTTTGCGATGCAGCATCTCAAGAGAAACATCACATTCCCTCTTGAAAGGCAAAAAGGTACTTGGCACCCTTTATTCGACTCAGAAAGTTCGCTCACACAGCCGCCCCTTTGGAGAGGAGAACACACTTTATGGACTCAATTCGAGATGAGCCCCTGTGCACTTTTAAGGGCTCGAACGGAACACGGAGGTTCCCCTTCCAAAACCAAAGGGGACCTGACTTCCCTGAAGCAACACCAGCGAGTTCCTGAGATCCCCGTCACAACTCTTGAAACACACCCAGCTTTCCGCCGCAACTCGAGAAACACCCCAAAACTATCCCCTCAATGCGAGATGAGGAAATTTTGCGATGCAGCATCTCAAGAGAAATATCACATTCCCTCTTGAAAGGCAAAAAGATACTTGACAACCTTTATTCGACTCAGAAAGTTCCCAGACACAGCCGTCCCCTTTTAGAGGAGAACACACTTTATGGACCCAATTCGAGATGAGCCCCTGTGCACATTTAAGGGCTCGAGAGGAATCCGGAGTTCCCCTTCCAACACCAATGGGGACCTGACTTCCCTGAAGCAACCCCAGCGAGTTCCTGAGGTCCCCATCGCAACTCGATAAGCACCCCCAGCTTCCTCCATAACTCGAGAAACACCCCAAAATTATCCCCACAATGCGAGATGAGGAAATTTTGCGATGCAGCATTTCAAGAGAAATACTATATTCCCTCTTAAAAGGCAAAAAGGTAATTGACACCCTTTATTCGACTCAGAAAGTTCCCTCACACAGCCGTTTCCTTCGGTGAGGAGAACACACTTTATGGACTCTGTTCGATTTGAGCCCCTGTGCACATTTAAGGGCTCGAGAGGAAATCGGAAGTTCCCCTTCAAACACCAAAGGGTAACTGACTTCCCTGAAGCAACCCCAGTGTGTTCCTGAGGTCCACATCCCCACTCGAGAAGCACCCCTAGCTTCCCGCCGCAACTCTAAAAACACCGCAAAATTATACACTCAATGCGAGATGAGGAAATTTTGCGATGCAGGATCTCAGGAGAAATACCATATTCCCTCTTGAAAGGCAAAAAGGTACTTGACACCCTTTATTCGACTCAGAAATTTCCCTCACACAGCCGTTCCCTTTGGAGAGGAGAACACACTTTATGGACTCAATTCGAGAGGAGCCCCTGTGCAAATTGAAGGGCTTTAGAGGAACACGGAAGTTCCCCTTTCAACACCAAAGGGGACCTGACTTCCCTGAAGCAACCACAGCGAGTTCCTGAGGTCCCCGTCGCAACTCGAGAAGCACCCCCAGCTTCCCGCCGCAACTCGAGAAACACCCCAAAATTATCCTCTCAATGCGACATGAGGAAATTTTGCGATGCAGCATCTCAAGAGAAATACCACATTCCCACTTGAAAGGCAAAAAGGTACTTGACACCCTTTATTCGACTCAGAAAGTTCCCTCACACAGCAGTCCCCTTTGGAGAGGAGAACACACTTTATGGACTCAAATCGAGATGAGTCCCTGTGCACATTGAAGGGCTCGAGAGGAACACGGATATTCCCCTTCCAACACCAAAAAGGAACTGGCTTCCCTGAAGCAACCCCAGCGAGTTCGTGAGGTCCCTGACGCAACTCTTGAACCACCCCCAGCTTCCTGCCACAACTCCAGAAACACCGCAAAATTATCCCCTCAATGCGAGATGGGGAAATTTTGCGATGCTGCATCTCAAGAGAAATACCACATTCCCTCTTGAAAGGCAAAAACGTACTTGACACCCTTACTTCGACTCAGAAAGTTCCCTCACACAGCCGTCCTTTTTGGTGAGGAGAACACACTTTATGGACTCTGTTCGTTTTGAGCCCCTGTGCACATTTAAGGGCTCGAGAGGAACCTGGAAGTTCCCCTTCCAACACCAAAGGGGACCTGACTTCCCTGAAGCAACACCAGCGATTTCCTGATGTTCTCGTCTCAACTCGAGAAGCACCCACAGCTTCCCGCCGCAACTCGAGATACACCCAAAAATTATCCCCTCCATGCGAGATTAGGAAATTTTGCCATGCAGAATCTCAAGTGAAATACCACATTCCCTCTTGAAAGGCAAAAAGGTACTTGATACCCTTTATTCGACTCAGAAAGTTCCCTCACACAGCCGTCCCCTTTGGAGAGAACACACTTATTGGACTCAACCCGAGATGAGCCCCTGTGAACATTTAAGGGCTCCAGAGGAACCCGGAAGTTCCCGTTTCAATAGCAAAGGGGACCTGACTTCCCTGAAGCAACCCCAGCGAGTTCCTGAGGTCCCCGTCGCAACTCGAAAAGCACACCTAGCTTCCCGCCGCAACTCGAGAAACACCCCAAAATTATCCCCTCAATGCGAGATGAGGACATTTTGCGATGCAGCATCTCAAGAGAAATACCACATTCCCTCTTGAAAGGCAAAAACGTACTTGACACCCTTTATTCTACTCAGAAAGTTCCCTCACACACCCGTCCCCTTTGGAGAGGGGAACACTTTACGGACTCAGTTCGAGATGGGATCCTGTTCACATTTAAGGGCTCGAGAGGAAACCGGAAGTTCCCCTTCCAACACCAAAGGGGAAATGACTTCCCTGAAGCAACCCCAGCGAGTTCCTGAGGTCCCCGTCGCAACTCGAGAAGCAACCACAGAATCCCGCCACAACTCAAGAAACACGCCAAAATTATCCCCTCAATGCGAGATGAGGAAATTTTGCGATGCAGAATCTCAAGAGAAATACCACCATCCCTCTTGAAAGGCAAAAAGTTACTTGACACCCTTTATTCGACTCAGAAAGTTCCCTCAAACAGCCGTACCCATTTAGAGGAGAACACATTTTATGGACTAAATTCGAGATGAGCCCCTGTGCACATTTAAGGGCTCGAGAGGAACCCGGAAGTTCCCCTTCCAACACCATAGGGGACCTGAATTCCCTGACGCAACCCCAGCGAGTTCCTGAGGTCCACGTTGCAACTCGAGAAGCACCACCAGCTTCGCGCCGCAACTGGAGAAACACCCGAAAATTATTCCCTCAATGCGAGATGAGGAAATTTTGCGATGCAGCATCTCAAGAGAAATACCACATTCCCTCTTGAAAGGATAAAGGGACTTGAAACCCTTCATTCGACTCAGAAAGTTCCCTCACACAGCCGTCCCCTTTTAGAGGAGAACACACGTTATGGACTCAATCCTAGATGAGCCACTTTGCACATTTAAGGGCTCCCGAGGAACGCGGAATTTCCCCTACCAGCACCAAAGGGGACCTGACTTCCCTGAAGAAACCCCACCGAGTTCTTGAGGTCCCCGTCGCAACTCGAGAATCACCCCCAGCTTCCTTCCGCAACTCCAGAAACACCTCAAAATTATCCCCTCAATACGAGATGAGGAAATTTTACGATGCAGCATCTCAAGAGAAATACCACCATCCCTCTTGAAAGGCAAAAAGTTACTTGACACCCTTTATTCGACTCAGTAAGTTCCGTCACACAGCCGTCCCCTTTTAGAGGAGAACACACTTTATGAACTCATAAGGAGATGAGCCCCTGTGCATATTTAAGGGCTCGAGAGCAACCCGGAAGTTCCCCTTCTAACACCAAAGGGGACCTGACTTCCCTGAAGCTACCCCAGCGAGTTCCTGAGGTCCAGGTCGCAACTCGAGAACCACCCTCAGCTTCACGCCGCAACTCGAGAAACACCCCAAAATTATCCCCTCAATGCGAGATGAGGAAATCTTGCGATGCAGCATCTCAAGAAATATACCACATTCCTTCTTGTAAGGCAAAAAGGTACTTGACACCCTTTATTCGACTCAGAATGTTCCCTCACACAGCCGTACCCTTTGGAGAGGAGAACACACTTTATGGACTCAATAAGAGATGAGCCCCTGTGCACATCGAAGGGCTCGAGAGGAAACCGGAAGTTACCCTTCCAACACCAAAGGGGACCTGACTTCCCTAAAGCAACCGCAGCGAGTTCCTGAGGTCCGCGTCGCAACTCGAGAAGCACACCCAGCTTCCCGCCGCAACTCGAGAAACACCCCAAAATTATCCCCTCCATGCGAGATGAGGAAATTTGGCGATGCAGCATCTCACGAGAAATACCACATTCCCTCTGGAAAGGCAAAAACGTACTTGACACCCTTTTTCGACATAGAAAGTTCCCTCACACAGCCGTCCCATTTGGAGAGGAGAACACACTTTACGGACTCAATTCGTGAGGAGCCCCTGTGCACATTGAAGGGCTCGAGAGGAAACCGGAAGTTCCCCTTCGAACACCAAAGGGGATCTGACTTCCCTGAAGCAACCCCAGCGATTCCCTGAGGTCCCCGTCGCAACTCGAGAACCACCCCCAGCTTCGCGCCGCAACTCGAGAAACAACCGAAAATTATCCCCTCCATGCGAGATGAGGAAATTTTGCGATGCAGCATCTCAAGAGAAATACCACATTCCCTCTGGAAAGGCAAAAAGGTACTTGACACCCTTTATTCGACTCAGAAAGTTCCCTCACACAGCCGTGCCCTTTGGAGAGGAGAACACACTTTATGGACTCAATTCGTGAGGAGCCCCTGTGCACATTGAAGGGCTCGAGAGGAAAACGGAAGTTCCCCTTCCAACACCAAAGGGGACCTGACTTCCCTGAAGCAACCCCAGCGAGTTCCTGAGGTCCCCGTCGCAACTAGAGTAGCAGCCCCAGCTTCCCGCCGCAACTCAAGAAACACCCCAAATTTATCCCCTCCATGCGAAATGAGGAAATTTCGCGATGCAGCATCTCAAGAGAAATACCACATTCCCTCTGGAAAGGCAAAAAGGTACTTGACACCCTTTATTCGACTAAGTAAGTTCCCTCACACAGCCCTCCCTTTTGGAGAGGAGAACACACTTTACGGACTCAATTCGAGAGGAGCCACTGTGCACATTGAAGGGCTGGAGAGGAAACCGGAAGTTCCCCTTCCAACAAAAAAGGGGACCTGACTTCCCTGAAGCAACCCCAGCTAGTTCCTGAGGTCCCCGTCGCAACTAGTGTAGCACCCCCAGCTTCCCGCCGCAACTCAAGAAACACCCCAAATTTATCCCCTCCATGCGAAATGAGGAAATTTCGCGATGCAGCATCTCAAGAGAAATAGCACATTCCCTCTGGAAAGGCAAAAAGGTACTTGACACCCTTTATTCGACTCAGAAATTTCCCTCACACAGCCGTCCCCTTTGGAGAGGAGAACACACTTTACGGACTCAATTCGAGAAGAGCTCCTGTGCGCATTTAAGTGCTCGAGTGGAATCAGGAATTTCCCCTTCCAACACCAAATCGACCTTACTTCCCTGAAGCAACACCAGCGAGTTTCTGAGGTCCCCGTCGCAACTCGGAAGCACCGCCAGCTTTCCGACGCAACTGGAGACACACCACAAAATTATCCCCTCCATGCGAGATGAGGAAATTTGCCGATTCAGCATCTCAAGAGAAATACCACATTCCCTCTTGAAAGGCAAAAAGGTACTTGACACCCTTTATTCGACTCATAAAGTTCCCTCAAACAGCCGTCCCCTTTGAAGAGGAGAACACACATTACGGACTCAATTCGAGAGGAGCCCCTGTGCACATTGAAGGGCTCGAGAGGAAACCGGAAGTTCCCCTTCCAACACCAAAGGGGACCTGACTTCCTTGAAGCAACCCCAGCGAGTTCCTGAGGTCCCCGTCGCAACTAGAGTAGCACCCCCAGCTTCCCGCCGCAACTCAAGAAACACCCCAAAATTCTCCCCTCCATGCGAGATGAGGAAATTTCGCGATGCAGCACATAAAGAGAAATACCACATTCCCTCTGGAAAGGCAAAAAGGTACTTGACACCCTTTATTCGACTAAGTAAGTTCCCTCACACAGCCCTCCCATTTGGAGAGGAGAACACACTTTACGGACTCAATTCGAGAGGAGCCACTGTGCACATTGAAGGGCTCGAGAGGAAACCGGAAGTTCCCCTTCCAACACCAAAGGGGACCAGACTTCCCTGAAGCATCCCCAGCGAGTAACTAAGGTCCCTGTCGCAACTCGAGAAGCACCCCCAGCTTCCCGCTGCAACTTGAGAAACACCCCAAAATTACCCCTCCATGCGAGATGAGGAAATTTGGCGATGCAGCATCTCAAGAGAAATACCACATTCCCTCTGGAAAAGCAAAAAGTTACTTGACACCCTTTATTCGACTCAGAAAGTTCCCTCACACAGCCGTCCCCTTTAGAGAGGAGAACACACTTTACGGATTCAATTCGAGAAGAGCCCCTGTGCACGTGGAAGGGCTCGAGAGGAAACCGGAAGTTCCCCTTCCAACAACAAAGGTTGACCTGACTTCCCTGAAGCAACCCCAGCGAGTTCCTGAGGTCCCTATCAGAACTCGAGAAGCACCCGCAGCTTACCGCCGCAACTCGAGAAACATAGCAAAATTATCCCCTCAATGCGAGTTGAGGAAATTTGGCGATGCAGCATCTCAAGAGAAATACCACATTCCCTCTGGATAGGCAAAAAGTTACTTGACACCCTTTATTCGACTCAGAAATTTCCCTCACACAGCCGTCCACTTTGGAGAGGAGAACACACTTTACGGACTCAATTCGAGAAGAGCTCCTGTGCGCATTTAAGTGCTCGAGTGGAAACCGGAATTTCCCCTTCCAACACCAAATCGACCTTACTTCCCTGAAGCAACACCAGCGAGTTTCTGAGGTCCCCGTCGCAACTCGGAAGCACCCCCAGCTTTCCGACGCAACTGCAGACACACCACAAAATTATCCCCTCCATGCGAGATGAGGAAATTTGGCGATTCAGCATCTCAAGAGAAATACCACATTCCCTCTTGAAAGGCAAAAAGGTACTTGACACCCTTTATTCGACTCATAAAGTTCCCTCAAACAGCCGTCCCCTTTGAAGAGGAGAACACACATTACGGACTCAATTCGAGAGGAGCCCCTGTGCACATTGAAGGGCTCGAGAGGAAACTGGAAGTTCCCATTCCAACACCAAAGGGGACCTGACCTCCCTGAAGCAACACCAGCGAGTTCCTGAGGTCCCCGTCCAAACTCGAGAAGCACCCCCAGCATCCCGCCGCAACTCGTGAGACACCCCAAAATTATCCCCTCCATGCGAGATGAGGAAATTTGGCGATGCAGCATCTCAAGAGAAATACCACATTCCCTCTTGAAAGGCAAAAATGTACTTGACACCCTTTATTCGTCTCAGAAAGTTCCCTCAAACAGTCGTCCCCTTTGGAGAGGAGAACACACTTTACGGACTCAATTCGCGAGGAGCCCCTGTGCACATTGCAGGGCTCGAGAAGAACCCGGAAGTTCCCCTTCCAACAGCAAAGGGGACCTGACTTCCCTGAAGCAACCCCAGCGAGTTCCTGAGGTCCCCGTCGCAACTCGAGAAGCACCCCCAGCTTCCCACCGCAACTCGAGAAACACCCCAAAATTACCCCTCCATGCGAGATGAGGAAATTTTGCCATGTAGCATCTCGAAAGAAATACCACATTCCCTCCTGAAAGGCAAAAAGGTACTTGACACCCTTTATTCGACTCAGAGAGTTCCCTCACACAGCCGTTTCCTTTGGAGAGGAGAACACACTTAACGGACTCAATTCGAGAGGAGCCCCTGTGCACATTGAAGGGATCGAGAGGAAACCGGAAATTCCCCTTCCAACACCAAAGGGGACCTGACTTAACTGAAGCAACCCCAGCCAGATCCTGGGTCCCCGTCACAACTCGAGAAGCACCCCAAGCTTCCCGCCGCAACTCGAGAAACACCTCAAAATTATACCCTCCATGCGAGTTGAGGAAATTTGGCGATGCACCATCTCAAGAGAAATACCACATTCCCTCTTGAAAGGCAAAAAGGTACTTGACACCCTTTATTCGACTCAGAAAGTTCCCTCACACAGCCGTCCCCTTTGGAAAGAAGAACACACTTTACGTACTCAATTCGAGGGGAGACCTTGTGCACATTGAAGGGCTCGAGAGGAACCTGGAAGTTCCCCTTCCAACACCAAAGGGGACCTGACTTCCCTGAAGCAACCTCAGGGAGTTCTTGAGGTCCCCGTCGCAACTCGAGAAGCACCCCTATCTTCCCGCCGCAACTCGAGAAACACCCCAAAATTATCCCATCCATGCGAGATGAGGAAATTTGGAGATGCTGCATCTCACGAGAAATACCACATTCCCTCTGGAAAGGCAAAAAGGTACTTGACACCCTTTATTCGACTCAGAAAGTTCTCTCACACAGCCGTCATTTTTGGAGACGAGAACACACTTTACGAACTCAACTCGAGAGGAGCCCCTGTGCACATTGAAGGGCTCGAGAGGAACCCGGAAGTTCCCCTTCCAACAGCAAAGGGGACCTGACTTCCCTGAAGCAACCCCAGCGAGTTCATGAGGTCCCCGTCGCAACTCGAGAAGCACCCCCAGCTTCCCGCCGCAACTCGTGAAACACCCCAAAATTATCCCCTCCATGTGAGATGAGGAAATTTGGCGATTCAGCATCTCAAGAGAAATACCACATTCCCTCTTGAAAGGCAAAAAGGTACTTGACACCCTTTATTCGACTCATAAAGTTCCCTCAAACAGCCGTCCCCTTTGAAGAGGAGAACACACATTACGGACTCAATTCGAGAGGAGCCCCTGTGCACATTGAAGGGCTCGAGAGGAAACTGGAAGTTCCCATTCCAACACCAAAGGGGACCTGACTTCCCTGAAGCAACAACAGCGAGTTCCTGAGGTCCCCGTCCAAACTCGAGAAGCACCCCCAGCATCCCGCCGCAACTCGTGAAACACCCCAAAATTATCCCCTCCATGCGAGATGAGGAAATTTGGCGATGCAGCATCTCAAGAGAAATATCACATTCCCTCTGGAAAGGCAAAAAGGTACTTGACACCCTTAATTCGACTCAGAAAGTTCCCTCACACAGCCGTCCCCTTTGGAGAGGAGAACACACTTTACCGACTCAATTCGAGAGGAGCCCCTGTGCACATTGAAGGGCTCGAGAGGAAACCGGAAGTTCCCCTTCCAACACCAAAGGGGACCTGACTTCACTGAAGCAACCCCAGCGAGTTCCTGAGGTCCCCGTCGCAACTAGAGTAGCACCCCCAGCTTCCCACCGCAACTCAAGAAACACCCCAAAATTCTCCCCTCCATGCGAGATGAGGAAATTTCGCGATGCAGCACATAAAGAGAAATACCACATTCCCTCTGGAAAGGCAAAAAGGTACTTGACACCCTTTATTCGACTAAGTACGTTCCCTCACACAGCCCTCCCATTTGGAGAGGAGAACACACTTTACGGACTCAATTCGAGAGGAGCCACTGTGCACATTGAAGGGCTCGAGAGGAAACCGGAAGTTCCCCTTCCAACACCAAAGGGGACCAGACTTCCCTGAAGCATCCCCAGCGAGTAACTGAGGTCCCTGTCGCAACTCGAGAAGCACCCTCAGCTTCCCGCTGCAACTTGAGAAACACCCCAAAATTACCCCTCCATGCGAGATGAGGAAATTTGGCGATGCAGCATCTCAAGAGAAATACCACATTCCCTCTGGAAAAGCAAAAAGGTACTTGACACCCTTTATTCGACTCAGAAAGTTCCCTCACACAGCCGTCCCCTTTGGAGAGGAGAACACACTTTACGGATTCAATTCGAGAAGAGCCCCTGTGCACGTGGAAGGGCTCGAGAGGAAACCGGAAGTTCCCCTTCCAACAACAAAGGTTGACCTGATTCCCTGAAGCAACCCCAGCGTGTTCCTGAGGTCCCTATCGGAACTCGAGAAGCACCCGCAGCTTACCGCCGCAACTCGAGAAACATAGCAAAATTAACCCCTCAATGCGAGTTGAGGAAATTTGGCGATGCAGCATCTCAAGAGAAATACCACATTCCCTCTGGATAGGCAAAAAGTTACTTGACACCCTTTATTCGACTCAGAAATTTCCCTCACACAGCCGTCCCCTTTGGAGAGGAGAACACACTTTACGGACTCAATTCGAGAAGAGCTCCTGTGCGCATTTAAGTGCTCGAGTGGAAACCGGAATTTCCCCTTCCAACACCAAATCGACCTTACTTCCCTGAAGCAACACCAGCGAGTTTCTGAGGTCCCCGTCGCAACTCGGAAGCACCCCCAGCTTTCCGACGCAACTGCAGACACACCACAAAATTATCCCCTCCATGCGAGATGAGGAAATTTGGCGATTCAGCATCTCAAGAGAAATACCACATTCCCTCTTGAAAGGCAAAAAGGTACTTGACACCCTTTATTCGACTCATAAAGTTCCCTCAAACAGCCGTCCCCTTTGAAGAGGAGAACACACATTACGGACTCAATTCGAGAGGAGCCCCTGTGCACATTGAAGGGCTCGAGAGGAAACTGGAAGTTCCCATTCCAACACCAAAGGGGACCTGACTTCCCTGAAGCAACACCTGCGAGTTCCTGAGGTCCCCGTCCAAACTCGAAAGCACCCCCAGCACCCCGCCGCAACTCGTGAGACACCCCAAAATTATCCCCTCCATGCGAGATGAGGAAATTTGGCGATGCAGCATCTCAAGAGAAATACCACATTCCCTCTTGAAAGGCAAAAATGTACTTGACACCCTTTATTCGTCTCAGAAAGTTCCCTCAAAGAGTCGTCCCCTTTGGAGAGGAGAACACACTTTACGGACTCAATTCGCGAGGAGCCCCTGTGCACATTGCAGGGCTCGAGAAGAACCCGGAAGTTCCCCTTCCAACACCAAAGGGGACCTGACTTCCCTGAAGCAACCCCAGCGAGTTCCTGAGGTCCCCGTCGCAACTCGAGAAGCACCCCCAGCTTCCCACCGCAATTCGAGAAACACCCCAAAATTACCCCTCCATGCGAGATGAGGAAATTTTGCCATGTAGCATCTCGAAAGAAATACCACATTCCCTCCTGAAAGGCAAAAAGGTACTTGACACCCTTTATTCGACTCAGAAAGTTCCCTCACACAGCCGTTTCCTTTGGAGAGGAGAACACACTTTACGGACTCCATTCGAGAGGATCCCCTGTGCACATTGAAGGGCTCGAGAGGAAACCGGAAATTCCCCTTCCAACACCAAAGGGGACCTGACTTAACTGAAGCAACCCCAGCCAGAACCTGGGTCCCCGTCACAACTCGAGAAGCACCCCAAGCTTCCCGCCGCAACTCGAGAAACACCTCAAAATTATACCCTCCATGCGAGTTGAGGAAATTTGGCGATGCACCATCTCAAGAGAAATACCACATTCCCTCTTGAAAGGCAAAAAGGTACTTGACACCCTTTATTCGACTCAGAAAGTTCCCTCACACAGCCGTCCCCTTTGGAAAGAAGAACACACTTTACGGACTCAATTCGAGGGGAGACCCTGTGCACATTGAAGGGCTCGAGAGGAACCCGGAAGTTCCCCTTCCAACACCAAAGGGGACCTGACTTCCCTGAAGCAACCTCAGCGAGTTCCTGAGGTCCCCGTCGCAACTCGAGAAGCACCCCCAGCTTCTCGCCGCAACTCGAGAAACACCCCAAAATTATCCCCTCCATGCGAGATGAGGAAATTTGTCGATGCTGCATCTCACGAGAAATACCACATTCCCTCTGGAAAGGCAAAAAGGTACTTGACACCCTTTATTCGACTCAGAAAGTTCCCTCACACAGCCGTCATTTTTGGAGACGAGAACACACTTTACGGACTCAACTCGAGAGGAGCCCCTGTGCACATTGAAGGGCTCGAGAGTAACCCGGAAGTTCCCCTTCCAACAGCAAAGGGGACCTGACTTCCCTGAAGCAACCCCAGCGAGTTCATGAGGTCCCCGTCTCAACTCGAGAAGCACCCCCAGCTTCCCGCCGCAACTCGTGAAACACCCCAAAATTATCCCCTCCATGTGAGATGAGGAAATTTTGCGATGCAGTATCTCAAGAGAAATACCACATTCCCTCTTGAAAGGCAAAAAGGTACTTGACACCCATTATTCGACTAAGTAAGTTCCCTCACACAGCCGTCCCTTTTGGAGAGGAGAACACACTTTACGGACTCAATTCGAGAGTTGCCACTATGCACATTGAAGGGCTCGAGAGGAAACCGGAAGTTCCCCTTCCAACACCAAAGGGGACCTGACTTCCCTGAAGTAACCCCAGCGAGTAACTGAGGTCCCAGTCGCAACTCGAGAAGCACCCCCAGCTTCCCGCTGCAACTTGAGAAACACCCCAAAATTACCCCTCAATGCGAGATGAGGAAATTTGGCGATGCAGCATCTCAAGAGAAATACCACATTCCCTCTGGAAAAGCAAAAAGGTACTTGACACCCTGTATTCGACTCAGAAAGTTCCCTCACACAGCCGTCCCCTTTGGAGAGGAGAACACACATTACGGACTCAATTCGAGAGGAGCCCCTGTGCACATTGAAGGGCTCGAGAGGAAACTGGAAGTTCCCATTCCAACACCAAAGGGGACCTGACTTCCCTGAAGCAACACCTGCGAGTTCCTGAGGTCCCCGTCCAAACTCGAGAAGCACCCCCAGCATCCCGCCGCAACTCGTGAGACACCCCAAAATTATCCCATCCATGCAAGATGAGGAAATTTGGCGATGCAGCATCTCAAGAGAAATACCACATTCCCTCTTGAAAGGCAAAAATGTACTTGACACCCTTTATTCGTCTCAGAAAGTTCCCTCAAACAGTCGTCCCCTTTGGAGAGGAGAACACACTTTACGGACTCAATTCGCGAGGAGCCCCTGTGCACATTGCAGGGCTCGAGAAGAACCCGGAAGTTCCCCTTCCAACACCAAAGGGGACCTGACTTCCCTGAAGCAACCCCAGCGAGTTCCTGAGGTCCCCGTCGCAACTCGAGAAGCACCCCCAGCTTCCCACCGCAACTCGAGGAACACCCCAAAATTACCCCTCCATGCGAGATGAGGAAATTTTGCCATGTAGCATCTCGAAAGAAATACCACATTCCCTCCTGAAAGGCAAAAAGGTACTTGACACCCTTTATTCGACTCAGAAAGTTCCCTCACACAGCCGTTTCCTTTGGAGAGGAGAACACACTTTACGGACTCCATTCGAGAGGATCCCCTGTGCACATTGAAGGGCTCGAGAGGAAACCGGAAATTCCCCTTCCAACACCAAAGGGGACCTGACTTAACTGAAGCAACCCCAGCCAGATCCTGGGTCCCCGTCACAACTCGAGAAGCACCCCAAGCTTCCCGCCGCAACTCGAGAAACACCTCAAAATTACACCCTCCATGCGAGTTGAGGAAATTTGACGATGCACCATCTCAAGAGAAATACCACATTCCCTCTTGAAAGGCAAAAAGGTACTTGACACCCTTTATTCGACTCAGAAAGTTCCCTCACACAGCCGTCCCCTTTGGAAAGAAGAACACACTTTACGGACTCAATTCGAGGGGAGACCCTGTGCACATTGAAGGGCTCGAGAGGAACCCGGAAGTTCCCCTTCCAACACCAAAGGGGACCTGACTTCCCTGAAGCAACCTCAGCGAGTTCCTGAGGTCCCCGTCGCAACTCGAGAAGCACCCCCAGCTTCCCGCCGCAACTCGAGAAACACCCCAAAATTATCCCCTCCATGCGAGATGAGGAAATTTGGCGATGCTGCATCTCACGAGAAATACCACATTCCCTCTGGAAAGGCAAAAAGGTACTTGACACCCTTTATTCGACTCAGAAAGTTCCCTCACACAGCCGTCATTTTTGGAGACGAGAACACACTTTACGGACTCAACTCGAGAGGAGCCCCTGTGCACATTGAAGGGCTCGAGAGGAACCCGGAAGTTCCCCTTCCAACAGCAAAGGGGACCTGACTTCCCTGAAGCAACCCCAGCGAGTTCATGAGGTCCCCGTCGCAACTCGAGAAGCACCCCCAGCTTCCCGCCGCAACTCGTGAAACACCCCAAAATTATCCCCTCCATGTGAGATGAGGAAATTTTGCGATGCAGTATCTCAAGAGAAATACCACATTCCCTCTTGAAAGGCAAAAAGGTACTTGACACCCATTATTCGACTAAGTAAGTTCCCTCACACAGCCGTCCCTTTTGGAGAGGAGAACACACTTTACGGACTCAATTCGAGAGTTGCCACTATGCACATTGAAGGGCTCGAGAGGAAACCGGAAGTTCCCCTTCCAACACCAAAGGGGACCTGACTTCCCTGAAGTAACCCCAGCGAGTAACTGAGGTCCCAGTCGCAACTCGAGAAGCACCCCCAGCTTCCCGCTGCAACTTGAGAAACACCCCAAAATTACCCCTCAATGCGAGATGAGGAAATTTGGCGATGCAGCATCTCAAGAGAAATACCACATTCCCTCTGGAAAAGCAAAAAGGTACTTGACACCCTGTATTCGACTCAGAAAGTTCCCTCACACAGCCGTCCCCTTTGGAGAGGAGAACACACTTTACGGAATCAATTCGAGAAGAACCCCTGTGCACATTGAAGGGCTCGAGAGGAAACCGGAAGTTCCCCTTCCAACAACAAAGGTTGACCTTACTTCCCTGAAGCAACACCAGCGAGTTCCTGAGGTACCCGTCGCAACTCGAGAAGCACCACCAGTTTCCAGCCGCAACTCGAGAAACACCCCAAAATTATCCCCTCCATGCGAGATGAGGAAATTTGGCGATGCTGCATCTCACGAGAAATACCACATTCCCTCTGGAAACGCAAAAAGGTACTTGACACCCTTTATTCGACTCAGAAAGTTCCCTCACACAGCCGTCATTTTTGGAGACGAGAACACACTTTACGGACTCAACTCGAGAGGAGCCCCTGTGCACATTGAAGGGCTCGAGAGGAACCCGGAAGTTCCCCTTCCAACAGGAAAGGGGACCTGACTTCCCTGAAGCAACCCCAGCGAGTAACTGAGTTCCCCGTCGCAACTCGAGAAGCACCCCCAGCTTCCCGCCTCAAAAGGGGAAACACCAAAAAATTATCCGCTCAATGTGAGATGAGGAGATTTTGCACTGCACAATTAAATAGAAATCCCACATTCCCGCTTGAAAGGCAAAAGGGCACTTGACACACTTTATGCGATTCAGATAGTTTCCTAACACCCGTACTTATTGGAGCAGAGAACACACTTCATGGACTCAAATCTAGAAGAGGACCTATTCCCATTTAAGGGCTCGAGAGTAATCTGGAAGTTCCACTTCCAAAAAAAGGGGACCTGACTTCCCTGAAGCAACACGAACGAGTTCCTGAGGTCCACGCTGCAACTCGAGAAGTACCCCCAGATCCAAGCCGAAACTCGAGATGCAACAAAATTATCCCCACAATGCGAGATGAGGAAATTTTGCTCTCCGAAATCTCAAGAGAATTCCCACATACCCGCTTGAGAGGCAAAAGGTCACTTGACACACTTTATGTGACCCAGAAAGTTCGCTCACAGAGCCGTACCCATTGGAGAGGAAAAAACACCTTTTGGACTCAACTCCAGATGAATCCGTATTCCCAATGAACGGCTCGAAAGTAAACCGGAAGTTCCCGTTCCAACACAAAAGGGGACCTGACTTCCCTGAAGCAACCCGAGCCACTTCCTGAGGTCCCCGTTGCAACTCGAGAAGCACCCCCAGCATCCCGCTGCAACTCGACAAACACCACAGAATTATCCCCTCAATGCGAGATGAGGAAATTGTGCGCTGCAGAATCTCAAGAGAAATACCACATTCCCGCTTGAAAGGCAAAAAGGTACTTGACACCCTTTATGCGACTCAGCAAGTACCCTCACACACCCGTCCCCATTGGAGAGGAGAACACACTTTATGGAATCAATTCGAGATGAAGCCCTATTCCCATTTAATGGCTGGAGAGTAAACAGGAAGTGCCCTTGCAACACAAAAGAGGACCTGCCTTACCTGAAGAAACCCAAGCAAGTTCTTGAGGTCCACATGGCAACTCGAGAAGTACCCCAAGCTTCCTGCCGCAACTAGAGAAACACCACAAAATTATCCCCTCAATGCGAGAAGAGGAAATTTTGCGCTTCAGAATCTCAAGAGAAATACCACTATTCCCTCTTGAAAGGCAAAAAGTACTTCATACCGTTTATGCGACTCAGAAATTTCACTAATATCATTCCCCATAGGAGAGGAGAACACACTTTATGGACTCAATTCGAGATGAGGCCCTATTCCCATTTAACGGCTCCAGAGTAAACCGGAAGTTCCCCTTCCAACACAAAAGGGGACCTGACTTTCAGAAGCAACTCGAGCAAATTCCTGAGGTCCTCATCGCAACACGAGAAGTAATCCAAAATTCCCGCCACAACTTGACATACACCACAAAATTATCTCCAATGCGAGATGAGGATATTTTGCGCTGCAGAATCTCAAGAGAAATACCACATTCTCTCTTGAAAGGCAAAAGGGTACTTGACATCCTTTATGCGACTCGAAATTTCACTAACATCAGTCCCCATTGGAGAGGTGAACGAACTTTATGTGCTCAATTCAAAATGAGGCACTATTGCCAATTAACTGCTCGAGAGTAAATCGGAAGTTCCCCTTCCAACAAAAAGGGGACCTGCCTTACCTGAAGAAACCCGAGTGAGTTCCTGAGGTACGCATAGCAACTTGAGAAGTACCCCCAGCTTCCCGCCGCAACTCGAGAAACACCACAAAATTATCCCCTCAATGCAAGAATAGGAAATTTTGCGTTACAGAATCTCAAGAGAAATACCACATTCCCTCTTGAAAGGCAAAACGGTTCTTGAAACCCTTTATGCGACTCAGAAAGTTCCTTCACACAGCCGTCCTCATTGGACAGGAGAACACACTTTACGGACTCAAATGAAGATGAGGCCCTATTCCCAATAAATGGCTCGAGAGTAAACCGGAAGTTCCCCTTCCAACACCAAAGGGGACCTGACTTCCCTGAAGCAACCCAAGCGAGTTCCTGAGGTCCCCGTCGCAACTCGAGAAATACCCTAGCCTCCAGCCGCAACTCGAGAAACACCACAAAATTATCCCCTCAGTGTGAGATGAGGAAATTTTGCGCTGCAGAATCTCAAGAGAAATACCACATTCCCTCTTGAAAGGCAAAAGGACTCTTAACACCCTTTATGCGATTCAGAAAGTTCCCTCACAGCAGTGCCCATTGGAGAGGAGAACACACTTTATGGACTCAATTCGAGATGAGGACCGATTCCTACTTAACGGCTCGAGAGTGAACCGGAAGTTCCCCTTCAAACACAAAACGGCACCTGCCTTACCTGAAGAAACCCGAGCGAGTTCCTGATGTCCCCATCGCAACTCGAGAAGTACCCCCAGCTTCCCGCCGCAACTGGACATACACCACAAAATTATCACCTCAATGCGAGATGAAGAAATATTGCTCTGCAGAATCTCAAGAGAAATATCACATTCCCTCTTGAAAGGCAAAAGGGTTCTTGACTCCCTTTATGCGACTCAGAATGCTCCCTAACATCCATCCTCAGTGCAGAGGAGAGCACTCTTCATGCAGTCAAATCGAGAAGAGGCAATATTCCCATTTAAAAGCTCAAGAGTAATCAAGAAGTTCCCCTTCCAACACAAAAGGGGACTTGACTTCCCTGGAGCAACCTGAGAGAGTTCCTGAGGTTCCCGTTTCAACTCCAGAAGTATCCCCTACTTCCAACCACAACTCGAGAAACAACACAGTATTATCCCCGCAATGCGACATGAGGTAATTTTGCGCTGCAGAATCTCAAGAGAAATCCCACATTCCCGCTTGAAAGGCAAAAGGGAACTTGGCATACTTTATGCTCCTCAGAAAGTTCCCTAAAATCCATCCCCTTTGCAGAGGCATACACAATTTATGGACTCAACTCCAGAAGAGCCCCTATTCCCTTAAAGGCCTCGAGAGTAATCCGGAAGTTCCCCGTCCAGCACTAAAGGGGAACTGACTTCCCTAAAGTAACTCCAGTGGGTTCCTGAGGTCCCCGTTGAAACTCGAGAAGTACCCCCAGCTTCCCGCCGAAATTCGGGAAACACCACAAAATTATCCCCTCAATGTGAGATGAGGAAACTTTGTGCTGCTGAATCTGAAGAGAAATCCCACATTCCCAATTGAAAGGCAAAAGCATACTTGACTCCCTTTATGTCACTCAGAAAGTTCCCTAACATCCTTCCCCATTGGAGAGGAGAACACACTTTATGGACTCAACTCCAGAAGAGGCCCTATTCCCATTAAAGGGCTCGAGACTAATCCAGAAGTTCCCCTTCCAGCACAAAAGGGGACCTGACTTCCCTGAAGAAACTCGAGTGAGTTCCTGAGGTCCCCATCTAAACTCAAGAAGTACCCCCAGCGTCCCGCCGCAATTTGAGAAACACCACAAAATATTCCCCTCACTGCGAGATGAGGAAATTTTGCGCTGCAGAATCTCAAGAGAAATCCCACATTCCGGCTTGAAAGGCAAAAGGGTACTGACTCCGTTTATGCGACTCAGAATGTTCCCTAACATCCTTCCTCAGTGGAGAGGAAAACACACTTTATGGACTCAAATCGAGAAGAGGCATTTTTCCCATTTAACAGCTCGAGAGTAATCCGGAAGTTCCCCTTCCAACACAAAAAAGGACTTGACTTCCCTGAAGCAACCCGAGCGAGTTCCTGAGGTCCCCGCTGCAACTCGAGAAGTACCCCCAGCTTCCCGCAGCAACTCGAGAAACACCACAAAATTATCCCCTAAATGGGAGATGAGGAAATGTTGCGCTGCAGAATCTCAAGAGAAATCCCACATTCCCGCTTGAAAGGCAGAAGGGTACTTGACTCCCTTTAGGCGACTCAGAATGTTCCCTAACATCCATCCTCAGTGGAGAGGAGAACATAATTTATGGACTTAAATGGAGAGGAGGCAATATTCCGTTTTAACGTCTTGACAGTAATCCGGAAGTTCCCCTTCCAACACAAAAGGCGACTTGACTTCCCTGAAGCAACCCGAGCGAGTTCCTGAGGTGCCCGCCATAGCTAGAGAAGTGCCCCCTGCTTCCCACCACAACTGGAGAAACACCACAAAATTATCACCTCAATGCGAGATGAGGAAATTTTGCGCTGCAGAATCTCAAAAGAAATCCACATTACCATTGAAAGGCAAAAGCTTACTTGACACACTTTATGCCAGTCAGAAAGTTCCCTAAGCTCCGTCTCCACTGGAGAGGATATCACACTTTAGAGACTCAACTGGAGAAGAGGCCCTATTCCCATTACAGGGCTCAAAAGAATTCCGGAAGTTCCCCTTCCAGCACCAATGGCACCTGATTCCCTGAAGTAACTCGGGTAAGTTTCTGAGGTATTCGCAACTCGAGAAACACCACAAAATTATCCCCACAATGTGAGATGAGGAAATTTTGCGCTGCAGAATCTCAAGTGAAATCCCACATTTCCGCTTGAAAGGCAAAAGGTTACTTGACTCCCTTTAGGCGACTCAGAATGGGCACTAACATTTGTCCTCAGTGGAGAGGAAAACACACTTTATGGACTCAACTCCAAAAGAGGCCATATTCCCATTAAAGGGCTCAAGAGTAATCCGGAAGTTCTCCTTCCAGGAAAAAAGGGGCCTGATTTCCTGAAGTAACTCGGGTAAGTTTCTGAGGTCCCCTTCGTAACTCGAGAAACACCACAAAATATTCCCCTCACTGCGAGATGAGGAAATTTTGCGCTGCAGAATCTCAAGAGAAATCCTACATTCCGGCTTGAAAGGCAAAAGGGTACTGAGTCCGTTTATGCGACTCAGAATGTTCCCTAACATCCTTCCTCAGTGGAGAGGAAAACACACCTCATGGACTCAAATCGAAAAGAGGCAATATTCCCATTTAAAGGCTCAAGAGTAATCAAGAAGTTCCCCTTCCAACACAAAAGGGAACTTGACTTCCCTGGAGCAAAGCGAGAGAGTTCCTTAGGTTCCCGTTTCAACTCCAGAAGTATCTCCTACTTCCCACCACAACTCGAGAAACAACACAATATTATCCAATCAATGCGACATGAGGTAATTTTGCGCTACAGAATCTCAAGTGAAATTCCACATTCCCGCTTGAAAGGCAAAAGAGAACTTGGCATACTTTATGCCCCTCAGAAAGTTCCCTAAAATCCGTCCCCATTGCAGAGGCGTACTCAATTTATGGACTCAACTCCAGAAGAGACCCTATTTCCATTAAAGGGCTCGAGAGTAATCCAGAAGTTCCCCTTCCAACACCAAAGGGGACCTGACTTCCCTGAAGCAACCGCAGCGAGTTCCTGAGGTCCCCGTGGCAACTCGAGAAGCACCCCCAGCTTCCCGCCGCAACTCGAGAAACACCCCAAAATTATTCCCTCCATGCGAGATGAGGAAATTTGGCAATGCCGCATCTCAAGAGAAATACCACATTCCCTCTGCAAAGGCCAAAAGGTACTTGACACCCTTCATTCGACTCAGAATGTTCCCTCACACAGCCGTCGCCTTTGGAGAGGAGAACACACTATGGACTCAAATCGAGATGAGCCCCTGGGCACATTGAAGGGCTCGAGAGGAAACCGGAGGTTCCCCTTCCAACACCAAAGGGGACCTGACTTCCCTAAAGCAACGCCAGCGAATTCCTGAGGTCCCCGTCGCAACTCGGGAAGCACACCCAGCTTCCCGGCGCAACTCGAGAAACACACCAAAATTCTCCCCTCCATGCGAGATGAGGAAATTTGGCGATGCAGCATCTCAAGAGAAATATCACATTCCCTCTTGAAAGGCAAAAAGGTACTTGACACCCTTTATTCGACTCAGAAAGTTCCCTCACACAGCCGTCCCCTTTGGAGAGGAGAACACACTTGACGGACTCAGTTCGAGAGGAGCCCCTGTGCACATTGAAGGGTTCGAGAGGAAACTGGAAGTTCCCCTTCCAACAACAAAGGGGAAGTGACATCCCTGAAGCAACCCCAGCAGGATCTGAGGTCCCCGTCGCAACTCGAGAAGCACCCCCAGCTTCCCGCCTCAACTCGAGAAACACCCCACAATTATCCCCGCCATGCGAGATGAGTAAATTTGGTGATGCAGCATCTCAAGGGAAATACCACATTCCCTCTTGAAAGGCAAAAAGGTACTTGACACCCTTTATTCGACTCAGAAAGTTCCGTCACACAGCTGTCCCCTTTGGAGAGGAGAACACACTTTACGGACTCAATTCGAGAGGAGCCCCTGTGCACATTGAAGGGCTCGAGAAGAAACCGGAAGTTCCCCTTCCAACAGCAAAGGGGACCTGACCTCCCTGAGGCAACCCCAGCGAGTTCCTGAGATCCCCGCCGCAACTCGAGAAACACCCCAAAATTATCCCCTCCATGCGAGATGAGGAAATTTTCCGATGCAGCATTTCAAGAGAAATACCACATTACCTCTTGAAAGGCAGAAAGGTACTTGACACCCTTTATTCGACTCAGAACGTTCCCTCACACAGCCGTCCCCTTTGGAGAGGAGAACACATTTTACGAACTCAATTCGGGAGGAGCCCCTGTGCACACGAAGGGCTCGAGAGGAAACCGGAAGTTCCGTTTCCAATAGCAAAGGGGACCTGACTTCCCTGAAGCAACCCCAGCGAGTTCCTGAGGTCCCCGTGGCAAATCGGAAAGCACCACCAGCTTCCCGCCACAACTCGAGAAACACCCCAAAATTATCTCCTCCATGAGAGATGAGGAAATTTTCCGATGCACCATCTCAAGAGAGCTACCACATTCGCTCTGGAAAGGCAAAAAGTTACTTGACACCCTTTATTCGACTCAGAAAGTTCCTCACACAGCCGTCTCTTTGGAGAGGAGAACACACTTTACTGACTCATTTCGAGAGGAGCCCCTGTGCACATTGAAGGGCTCGAGAGGAACCCGGAAGTTCCCCTTCCAACACCAAAGGGGACCTGACTTCCCTGAAGCAACCACAGCGAGTTCCTGAGGTTCAAGTCGGAACTTTAGAAGCACCCCCTGCTTCCCACTGCAACGCGAGAAAAACCCAAAAATTATCCCCTCATGCGAGATGAGGAAATTTTGCGATGCAGCATCTCAAGAGAAATACCACATTCCCTCTGGAAAGGCAAAAAGGTACTTGACACCCTTTATCCGACTCATAAAGTTCCCTCACCCAGCCGTCCCCTTTGCAGACGAGAACACATTTTACGCACTCAATTCGAGAGGAGCCCCTGTGCACATTGAAAGGCTCGACAGGAAACCGGAAGATCCCCTTGCAACACCAAAGGGGACCTGACTTCCCTGAAGCAACCCCAGCGAGTTCCTGAGATCCCCGCCGCAACTCGAGAAACACCCTCAAATTATCCCCTCCATGCAAGATGAGGAAATTTTGCGATGCAGCATGTCAAGAGAAATACCACATTCCCTCTGGAAAGGCAAAAAGGTACTTGACACCCTTTATTCGACTCAGAAAGTTCGCTCACACAGCCGTCCCCTTTGGAGAGGAGAACACACTTGACGGACTCAATTCGAGAGGAGCCCCTGTGCACATTGAAGGGCTCGAGAGGAAAATGGAAGTTCCCCTTCCAACAACAAAGGGGACGTGACTTCCCTGAAGCAACCCCAGCAGGTTCCTGAGATCCCCGTCGCAATTCGGGAAGCACACCCAGCTTCCCGCCGCAAAACGAGAAACACACCAAAATAATCCCCTTCATGCGAGATGAGGAAATTTGGCGATGCATCATCTCAAGAGAAATACCACATTCCCTCGGGAAAGGCAAAAAGGTACTTGACACCCTTTATTCGACTCAGAAAGTTCCTCACACAGCCGTCCCCTCTGGAGAGGAGAACACACTTTACGGACTCAATTCGAGAGGAGCCCCTGTGCACATTGAAGGGCTCGAGAGGAAACCGGAAGATCCCCTTCCAACACTAAAGGAGACCTGACTTCCCTGAAGCAACCCCAGCGAGTTCCTGAGGTCCCCTTCGCAACTCGAGAAGCACACCCAGCTTCCCGCCGGAACTCGAGAAACACCCCAAATTTATCCCCTCCATGCGAGATGAGGAAATTTTGCGATGCAGCATCTCAAAAGAAATACCACACTCCCTCTGGAAAGGCAAAAATGAACTTGACACCCTTTATTCGACTCAGAAAGTTCCCTCACACAGCCGTCCCCTTTGGGGAGGAGAACACACTTTACGGACTCAATTCGAGAGGAGCCCCTGTGCACATTGAAGGGCTCGAGAGGAAACCGGAAGTTCCCCTTCTAACACCAAAGGGGACCTGACTTCCCTGGAGCAACCCCAGCGAGTTCCTGAAGTCCCCGTCGCAACTCGAGCAGCACCCACAGCTTCCCGCCGCAACTCGAGAAACACCCCAAAATGATCCCCTCCATGCGAGATGAGGAAATTTGGCGATGCAGCATCTCAAGAGAAATACCACATTCCCTCTTGAAAGGCAAAAAGGTACTTGAAACACTTTATTCGACTCAGAAAGTTCCCTCACAGAGCCGTTCCCTTTGGAGAGGAGAACACATTTTACGGAGTCAATTCGAGAGGAGCCCCTGTGCACATTGAAGGGCTCGAGAGGAACCCGGAAGTTCCCCTTCCAACACCAAAGGGGGACATGACTTCCCTGAAGCAACCCCAGCGAGTTCCTGAGGTCGCATTCGCAACTCGAAAAGCACCCCCAGCTTCCTGCCACAACTCGAGAAACACCCCAAAATTATCCCCTTAATGCGAGATGAGGAAATTTTGCGATGCAGCATCTCAAGAGAAATACCACATTCAATCCGGAAAGGCAGAAAGTTACTTGAAACCCTTTATTCGACTCAGAAAGTTCCCTCACAAAGCCGTCCCCTTTGGAGAGGAGAACACACTATATGGACTCAATTCGAGAGGAGCCCCTGTGCACATAGAAGGGCTCGAGAGGAAACCGGCTGTTCCCCTTCCAACACCAAAGGGGACCTGACTTCCCTGAAGAAACCTCAGTGAGTTCCTGAGGTCCCCGTGGCAACTCGAGAAGCACACCCAGCTTCCCGCCGCAACTCGAGTAACACCCCAAAATTATCCCCTCCATGCGAGATGAGGAAATTTGGCGATGCAGCATCTCAAGAGAAATACCACATTCCCTCGGGAAAGGCAAAAAGGTACTTGACACCCTTTATTCGACTCAGAAAGTTCCCTCACACAGCCGTCCCCTTTGGAGAGGAGAACACACTTGACGGACTCAATTCGAGAGGAGCCCCTGTGCACATTGAAGGGCTCGAGAGGAAACCGGAATTTCCCTTCCAACACCATAGGGGACCTGACTTCCCTGAAGCAACACCAGCGAGTTCCTGACGTCCCCGTCGCAACTCGAGAAGCACCCCCAAGTTCCCGCCGCAACTCGAGAAACACCCCAAAATTATCCCCTTCATGCGAGATGAGGAAATTTGGTGATGCAGCATCTCAAGAGAAATACCACACTCCCTCTGGAAAGGCAAAAATGAACTTGACACCCTTTATTCGACTCAGAAAGTTCCCTCACACAGCCTTACCCTTTGGAGAGGAGAACACTCTTTATGGACTCAATTCGAGAGGAGTCCCTGTGCACATTGAAGGGTTCGAGATGAAACCGGAAGTTCCCCTTCCAACACCAAAGGGGACCTGACTTCCCTGAAGCAACCCCAGCGAGTTCCTCAGGTCCCCGTCACAACACGAGAAGCACCCCCGGCTTCCCGCCGCAACTATAGAAACACCCCAAAGTTATCCCCTCCATGCGAGATGAGGAAATTTTCCGTTGCAGCATCTCAAGAGAAATACCATATTCCCTCTTGAAAGGCAAAAAGGTACTTGACACCCTTTATTCGACTCCGAAAGTTCCCTCACACAGCCTTCCCCTTTGGAGAGGAGAACACACTTTACGGACTCAATTCGAGAGGAGCCCCTGTGCACATTGAAGGGCTCGAGAGGAACTCGGAAGTTCCCTTTCTAACACGAAAGGGGACCTGACTTCCCTGGAGCAACCCCAGCGAGTTCCTGAGGTCCCCGTCGCAACTAGAGAAGCACCCCCAGCTTCCCGCTGCAACTCGAGAAACACCCCAAATTTATCACCTCTATGCGAGATGAGGAAATTTGGCGATGCAGCATCTCAAGAGAAATACCACTCTCCCTCTGGAAAGGCAAAAATGAACTTGACACCCTTTATTCGACTCAGAAAGTTCCCTCACACAGCAGTCACCTTTGGGGAGGAGAACACACTTTATGGACTCAATTCGTGAGGAGCCCCTGTGCACAATGAGGGGCTCGAGATGAAACCGGAAGTTCCCCTTCCAACACCAAAGGGGACCTGACTTCCCTGAAGCAACCCCAGCGAGTTCCTGAGGTCCCCGTCACAACACGAGAAGCACCCCCAGCTTCCCGCCGCAACTCGAGAAACACCCCAAAATTAACCCCTCCATGCGAGATGAGGAAATTTTCCGATGCAGCATCTCAAGAGAAATACCATATTCCCTCTTGAAAGGCAAAAAGGTACTTGACACCCTTTATTCGACTCCGAAAGTTCCCTCACACAGCCGTCCCCTTTGGACAGGAGAACACACTTTACGGACTCAATTCGAGAGGAACCCCTGTGGACATTGAACGGCTCGAGAGGAAACCGGAAATTCCCCTTCCAAAAACAAAGGGGACCTGAATTCCCTGAAGCAACCCGAGCGAGTTCCTGAGTTCCCCGTCGCAACTCGTGAAGCTCCCCCAGCTTCCCGCCGCAACTCGAGAAACACCCCAAAATTATCCCCTCCATGCGAGATGAGGAAATTTTGCGATGCAGCATCTCAAGAGAAATACCACATTCAATATGGAAAGGCAAAAAGTTTCTTGACACCCTTTATTTGTCTCAGAAAGTTCCCTCACAGAGCCGTCCCCTTTGGAGAGGAGAACACACTTTACGGACTCAATTCGAGAGGAGCCCCTGTGCACATTGAAGGGCTCGAGAGGAACCCGGAAGTTCCCCTTGCAACACCAAAGGGGACCTGACTTCCGTGAAGCAACCCCAGCGAGTTCCTACGTTCCCCGTCGAAACCCGAGAACCACCCCAAAATAATCCCCTCCATGCGAGATGAGGAAATTTGGCGATGCAGCATCTTAAGAGAAATACCACATTCCCTCTTGAAAGGCAAAAATGTTCTTGACACCCCTTATTCGACTCAGAAAGTTCCCTGACACAGCCGTCCCCTGTGTAGAGGAGAACACACATTAAGGACTCAATTCGAGAGGAGACCCTGTGCACATTGAAGGGCTCGAGAGGAAACCGGGAGTCCCCTTCCAACAGCAAATTGGACCTGACTTCCCTGAAGTACCCCCAGCGAGTTCCTGAGGTCCCCGTCGCAATTCGGGAAGCACCCACAGCTTCCCACTGCAACTCGAGTAACACTCCAAAATTATCCATTCCATGCGAGATGAGGAAATTTGGCGATGCAGCATCTCATGAGAAATACCACATTACTTCTGGAAAGGCAAAAAGGTACTTAACACCCTTTATTCGACTCAGAAAGTTCCCTCACACAGCCGTCCCCTTTGGAGAGGAGAACACACTTTATGGACTCAATTCGAGAGGAGCCCCTGTGCACATAGAAGGGCTCGAGAGGAAACCGGCTGTTCCCCTTCCAACACCAAAGGGGACCTGACTTCCCTGAAGAACCCCAGCGAGTTCCTGAGGTCCCGTCGCACTTCGGGAAGCACCCCCAGCTTCCAGCCGCAAATCGAGAAACACCCTAAAATTATCCCCTCCATGAGAAATGAGGAAATTTGGCGATGCAACATCTCAAGAGAAATATCACATTCCCTCTTGAAAGGCAAAAAGGTATTCGACACCTTTATTCGACTCAGAAAGTTCTCTCACACAGCCGTCCCCATTGGAGAGGAAAACACACTTTACGGACTCAATTCGAGAGGAGCCCCTGTGCACATTGAAGGGCTCGAGAGGAACTTGGAAGTTCCCCTTCAAACAGCAAAGGGGACCTGACTTCCCTGAAGCAACACCAGCGAGTTCCTGAGGTCCCCGTCGTAACTCGGGAAGCATAACCAGCTTCCCGCCGTAACTTGAGAAACACCACAAAATTATCCCCTCCATGCGAGATGAGGAAATTTTGCGATGCAGCATCTCAAGAGAGATACCTCATTCGCTCTGGAAAGGCAAAAAGGTACTTGACACCCTTTATTCGACTCAGAAAGTTCCCTCACACAGCCGTCCCCTTTGGAGAGGAAAACACACTTTTCGGACTCAATTCGAGAGGAGCCCCGGTGCACATTGAAGGGATCGAGAGGAAACCGGAAGTTCCCCTTCCAACACCAAAGGGGACCTGAGTTCCCTGAAGCAACCCCAGCGAGTTCCTGAGGTCCCCGTCGCAACTCGAGAAGCACCCCCAGATTCCCGCCGCAACTCGAGAAACACCACTAAATTATCCCCTCCATGCGAGATGAGGAAATTTGGCGATGCAGCATCTCACAAGAAATACCACATTCCCTCTGGAAAGACAAAAAGGTACTTGACACCCTTTATTCGACTCAGAAAGTTCCCTCACACAGCCGTCCCCTTTGGAGAGGAGAACACACTTTAAGGACTCAATTCGAGAGGAGCCCCTGTGCACATTGAAGGGCTCGAGAGGAAACCGGAAGTTCCCCTTCCAACACCAAAGGGGACCTGACTTCCCTGAAGCAACCCCAGCGAGTTCCTGAGGTCCCCGTGGCAACTCGAGAAGCAACCCCAGCTTCCGGCCTCAACTCGAGAAAAACCCCAAAATTATCCCCTCCATGCGAGATGAGGAAATTTGGCGATGCAGCATCTCAAGAGAAATTCCACATTACTTCTGGAAAGGCAAAAAGGTACTTGACACCCTTTATTCGACTCAGAAAGTTCCCTCACACAGCCGTCCCCTTTGGAGAGGAGAACACACTTTATGGACTCAATTCGAGAGGAGCCCCTGTGCACATAGAAGGGCTCGAGTGGAAACCGGCTGTTCCCCTTCCAACACCAAAGGGGACCTGACTTCCCTGAAGCAACCCCAGCGAGTTCCTGAGATCCCTGCCGCAACTCGAGAAACACCCCCAAATTATCCCCTCTATGCAAGATGAGGAAATCTTGCGATGCAGCATGTCAAGAGAAATACCACATTTCCTCTGAAAAGGCAAAAAGGTACTTGACAGCCTTTATTCGACTCAGAAAGTTCCCTCACACAGCCTTCCCCTTTGGAGAGGAGAACACACTTGACGGACTTAATTCGAGAGGAGCCCCTGTGCACATTGAAGGGCTCGAGAGGAAACTGGAATTTCCCCTTCCAACAACAAAGGGGACGTGACTTCCCTGAAGCAACCTCAGCAGGTTCCTGAGATCCCCGTCGCAATTCGGGAAGCACACCCAGCTTTCCGCCTCAAAACGAGAAACACACCAAAATAATCCCCTTCATGCGAGATGAGGAAATTTGGCGATGCATCATCTCAAGAGAAATACCACATTCCCTCGGGAAAGGCAAAAAGGTACTTGACACCCTTTATTCGACTCAGAAAGTTCCTCACACAGCCGTCCCCTTTGCTGAGGAGAACACATTTTTCGCACTCAATTCGAGAGGAGCCCCTGTGCACATTGAAGGTTCGAGAGGAAACCGGAAGTTTCCCTTGCAACACCAAAGGGGACCTGACTTCCCTGAAGCAACCCCAGCGAGTTCCTGAGATCCCCGCCGCAACTCGAGAAACACCCCAAAATTATCCCCTCCATGCAAGATGAGGAAATTTTGCGATGCAGCATGTCAAGAGAAATACCACATTCCCTCTAGAAAGGCAAAAGTACTTGAAACCATTTATTGGACTCAGAAAGTTCTCTCACACAGCCGTCCCCTTTGGAGAGGAGAACACACTTTACGGACTCAATTCGAGAGGAGCCCCTGTGCACATTGAAGGGCTCGAGAGGAAAAAGGAAGATCCCCTTCCAACACTAAAGGGGACGTGACTTCCCTGAAGGAACCCCAGAGAGTTCCTGAGGTCCCCTTCGCAACTCGAAAAGCACCCCCAGCTTCCTGCCACAACTCGAGAAACACCCCAAAATTATCCTCTTAATGCGAGATGAGGAATTTTGCGATGCAGCATCTCAAGACAAATACCACATTCCCTCTACAAAGGCAAAAAGGTACTTGACACCCTTTATTCGACTCAGAAAGTTCCCTCACACAGCCGTCCCCTTTGGAGAGGAGAACACACTTGACGGACTCAATTCGAGAGGAGCCCTAGTGTACATTGAAGGGCTCGAGAGGAAACCGGAAGTTACCTTCCAACAACATAGGGGACCTGACTTCCCTGAAGCAACCCCAGCGAGTTCCTGACGTCCCCGTCGAAACTCGAGAAGCACCCCCAGCTTCCCGCCGCAACTCGAGAAACACCCCAAAATTATCCCCTCCATGCGAGATGAGGAAATTTTCCGACGCAGCATCTCAAGAGAAATACCATATTCCCTCTTGAAATGCAAAAAGGTACTTGACACCCTTTATTCGACTCCGAAAGTTCCCTCACACAGCCTTCCCCTTTGGAGAGGAGAACACACTTTACGGACTCAATTCGAGAGGAGCCCCTGTGCACATTGAAGGGCTCGAGAGGAACTCGGAAGTTCCCCTTCTAACACCAAAGGGGACCTGACTTCCCTGGAGCAACCCCAGCTAGTTCCTGAAGTCCCCTTCGCAACTCGAGAAGCACCCCCAGCTTCCCGCCCCAACTCGAGAAACACCCCAAAATTATCCCCTCCATGCAAGATGAGGAAATTTGGAGATGTAGCATCTCAAGAGAAATACCACACTCCCTCTGGAAAGGCAAAAATGTACTTGACACCCTTTATTCGACTCCGAAAGTTCCCTCACACAGCAGTACCCTTTGGAGAGGAGAACACACTTTACTTACTCAGTTCGAGAGGAGCCCCTGTGCACATTGAAGAGCTCGAGAGGTAACCGGAAGTTCCCCTTCCAGCACCAAAGGGGAACTGAATTCCCTGAAGAAACCCCAGCAAGTTCCTGAGGTCCCCGTCGCAACTCGAGAAGAACCCCCAGCTTCCCACCGGAACTCGAGTAACACCCCAAAATTATCCCCTCCATGCGAGATGAGGAAATTTGGCGATGGTGAATCTCAAGAGAAATACCACATTCCCTCTTGAAAGGCAAAAAAGTACTTGACACCCTTTATTCGACTCAGAAAGTTCCCTCCCACAGCCGTCCCCTTTGGAGAGGAGAACACACATTATGGACTCATTTCGAGAGGAGCCCCTGTGCACATTGAAGGGCTCGAGAGGAAACCGGAAGTTCTCCTTCCAACACCAAAGGGGACCTGACTTCCCTGAAGCAACCCCAGCGAGTTCCTGAGGTCCCCGTCGCAACTCGAGAAGCACCACCAGCTTCCCACCGCAACTCGAGAAACGCCCCAAAATTATCCCCTCCATGCGAGATGAGGATATTTTGCGATGCAGCATCTCAAGAGAAATACCACATTCCCTCTGGAAAAGCAAAAAGGTACTTGACAGCCTTTATTCGACTCAGAAAGTTCCCTCACACAGCCGTCCCCTTTGGAGAGGAGAACACACTTTATGGACTCAATTCGAGAGGAGCCCCTGTGCACTTTGAAGGGCACGAGAGGAAACCGGAAGTTCCCCTTCCAATACCAAAGGGGACCTGACTTCCCTGAAGCCACCCCAGCGAGTTCCTGAGGTCCCGGTCGCAACTCGAGAAGCACCCGCAGCTTTCCGCCAGAACTCGAGAAACACCCGAAAATTATCCCCTCCACGCGAGATGAGGAAATTTGGCGATGCAGCATCTCAAGAGAAATACCACATTCCCTCTTGAAAGGCAAAAAGGTACTTGACACCCTTTATTCGACTCAAAAAGTTCCCTCACACAGCCGTCCCCGATGGAGAGGAGAACACACTTGACGGACTCAATTCGAGAGGAGCCCCTGTGCACATTGAAGGGCTCGAGAGGAAATTGGAAGTTCCCCTTCCAACAACAAAGGGGACGTGACTTCCCTGAAGCAAAACCAGTAGGTTCCTGGGGTCCCCGTCGCAACTCGGGAAGCACCCACAGCTTCCCGCCGCAACTCGAGAAACACCCCAAAATTATCCCCTCCATGCGAGATAAGGAAATTTTGCGATGCAGCATCTCAAGAGAAATACCGCATTCCCTCTTGAAAGGCAAAAAAGTACTTGACACTCTTTATTCGACTCAGAAAGTTCCCTCACACAGCCGTCCCCTTTGGAGAGGATAACACACTTTAAGGGCTCAATTCGACAGGAGCCCCTGTGCACAATGAAGGGCTCGAGAGGAAACCGGAAGTTCCCCTTCCAACATCAAAGGGGACCTTACTTCCCTGAAGCAACTCCAGCGAGTTCCTGAGGTCCCCGTCGCAACTCGCGAAGCACACCCAGCTTCGCGCCGCAATTCGAGAAACACCCCAAAATAATCCCCTCCATGCGAGATGATGATATTTTGTGATGAAGCATCTCAAGAGAAATACCACATTCCCTCTGGAAAGGCAAAAATGTACTTGAAACCCTTTATTCGACTCAGAAAGTTCCCTCAAACAGCCGTCCCCTTTGCAGAGGAGAACACACTTTACGGACTCGTTCCAGAGGAGACGCTGTGCACATTGAAGGGCTCGAGAGAAAAACGGAAGATCCCCTTCCAACACCAAAGGGGACCGGACTTCACTGAAGCACCTCCAGAGAGTTCCTGAGGTCCCTGTCGCAACTCGAGAAGCACCCCCAGCTTTCCGCCGCAACCTGAGAAACACCCCAAAATTATCCGCTCCATGCGAGATGAGGAAATTTTGCGATGCAGCATCTCAGGAGAAATACCACATTCCCTCTGGAAAGGGAAAAAGGTACTTGACACCCTTTTTTCGACTCAGAAAGTTCCCTCACCCAGCCGTCCCCTTTGGAGACGAGATCACATTTTACGCACTCAATTTGAGAGGAGCCCCTGTGCACATTGAAGGGCTCGAGAGGAAACCGGAAGTTCCCCTTGCAACACCAAAGGGGACCTGACTTCCCTGAAGCAACCCCAGCGAGTTCCTGAGATACCCACCGCAACTCGAGAAACAACCCAAAATTATCCCCTCCATCCGAGATGAGGAAATTTTGCGATGCAGCATGTCAAGAGAAATACCACATTCCCTGTAGAAAGGCAAAAAGGTACTTGAAACCATTTATAGGACTCACAAAGTTCCCTCACACAGCCGTCCCCTTTGGAGAGGAGAACACAATTTACGGACTCAATTCGAGAAGAGCCCCTGTGCACATTGAAGGGCTCGAGAGGGAACCGGAAGTTCCCCTTCCAACACCAAAGGTCATCTGAATTCCCGGAAGCAACCCCAGCGAGTTCCTGAGGTCCCCGTTGCAACTCGGGAAGCACACCCAGCTTCCCGCTGCAACTCGAGAAACACCCCAAAATTATCCCCTCCATGCGAGATGAGGAAATTTGGCGATGCAGCATCTCAAGAGAAATATCACATTCCCTCTTGAAAGGCAAAAATGTACTCGACAAACTTTATTCGACTCAGAAAGTTCCCTCACACAGCCGTCCCCTTTGGAGAGTTGAACACACTTTACGGACCCAATTCGAGAGGAGGCCCTGTGCACATTGAAGGGCTGGAGAGAAAACTGTAATTTCCCCTTCCAACACCAAAGGGGACCTTATTTCCCTGAAGCAACCCCAGCGAGTTCCTGAGGTCCCCTTCGCAACTCGAAAAGCACCCCCAGCTTCCTGCCGCAACTCGAGAAACACACCAAAATTATCCCCTCCATGCGAGATGAGAAAATTTGGCGATGCAGCATCTCATGAGAAATAGCACATTCCCTCTGGAAAGGCAAAAAGGTACTTGACACCCTTTATTCGACTCAGAAAGTTCCCTCACAAAGCCTTCCCCTTTGGAGAGAAGAACACACTTTACGGACTCAGTTCGAGAGGAGCCCCTGTGCACATTGAAGGGCTCGAGAGGAAACCGGAAGTTCCCCTTCGAACACCAAATGTGACCTGACTTCCCTGAAGCAACCCCAGAGAGTTCCTGAGGTCCCTGTCGCAACTTTAGTAGCGCCCCCAGCTTCGCGCCCCAACTCGAGAAATACCCCAAAATTATCCCCTCCATGCGAGATGAGGAAATTTGGCGATGCAGCATCTCAAGAGAAATACCACATTCCCTCTGGAAAGGCAAAAAGGTACTTGACACCCTTTATTCGACTCAGAAAGTTCCCTCACACAGCCGTCCCCTTTGGAGAGGAGAACACACTTGACGGACTCAATTCGAGAGAAGCTCCTGTGCACATTGAAGGGCTCGAGATGAAACCGGAAGTTCCCCTTCCAACACCAAAGGGGACCTGACTTCCCTGAAGCAACGACAGCGAGTTCCTGAGGTCCACGTCGCAACTCGAGAAGCACCCCCAGCTTCCCGCCGCAACTCGAGAAACACACCAAAATTATCCCCTCCATGCGAGATGAGGTAATTTTGCGTTGCAGCATCTCAAGAGAAATACCACATTCCCTCTAGAAAGGAAAAAAGGTACTTGACACCCTTTATTCTACTGAGAAAGTTCCCCCACACAGCCGTACCCGTTGGAGAGGAGAACACACTTTACGGACTCAATTCGAGAGGAGCCACTGTGCACATTGAAGGGCTCGAGAAGAAACCGGAATTTCCCCTTCCAACACCAAAGGGGACCTGACTTCCCTGAAGGAACCCCAGCGAGTTCCTGAGGTCCTCGTCGCAACTGGAGAAGCACCGCAAGCTTCCCACCGCAACACGAGGAACACCCGAAAATTATCCCCTCCATGCGAGATGAGGAAATTTGGCGATGCAGCATCTCAAGAGAAATACCACATTCCCTTTGAAAAGGCAAAAAGGTACTTGACACCCTTGATTCGACTCAGAAAGTTCCCTCACACAGCCGTCCCCTTTGGAGAGGAGAACACACTTTACGGACTCAATTCAAGAGGAGCCCCTGTGCACATTGAAGGGCTCGAGAGGAAACCGGAAGTTCCCCTTCAAACACCAAAGGGGACCTGACTTCCCTGAAGCAACCGCAGCGAGTTCCTGAGGTCCCCGTCGCAACTCGAGAAGCACCCCCAGCTTCCCGCCGCAACTCGAGAAACACCCCAAAATTATCACCTCCATGAGAGATGAGGAAATGTGGCGATGCAGCACTTCAAGGGAAATACCACATTCCCTCTTGAAAGGCAAAAAGGTACTTGACACCCTTTATTCGACTCAGAAATTTCCCTCACACAGCCGTCCCCTTTGGAGAGGAGAACACACTTTACCGACTCAATTCGAGAGGAGCCCCTGTGCACATGAAGGGCTCGAGAGGAAAACGGAATTTCCCCTTCCAACATCAAAGGGGACCTGACTTCCCTGAAGCAACCCAAGCAAGTTCCTGAGGTCCCCGTTCCAACTCGAGAAGCACACCCAGCTTCGTGCCGCAACTCGTGAAACACCCCAAAATTATACCCTCCATTCGAGATGAGGAAATTTTCCGATGCAGCATCTCAAGAGAAATACCACACTCCCTCCGGAAAGGCAAAAATGTACTTGACACCCTTTATTCGACTCAGAAAGTTCCCTCACACAGCCGTCCCCTTTGGAGAGGAGAACACACTTTACGGACTCTATTCGAGAGGAGCCCCTGTGCACATTGAAGGGCTCGAGAGGAAACCGGAAATTCCCCTTCCAAAACCAAAGGGGACCTGAGTTCCCTGAAGCAACCCCAGAAGTTCCTGAGGTCCCCGTCGCAACTCGAGAAGCTCCCCCAGCTTCCCGCGGCAACTCGACAAACACCCCCAAATTATCCCCTCCATGCGAGATGAGGAAATTTTGCGATGCAGCATCTCAAGAGAAATACCACATTCAATCTGGAAAGGCAAAAATATCTTGACACCCTTTATTTGACTCAGAAAGTTCCCTCACACAGCCATCCCCTTTGGAGAGGAGAACACACTTTAGGGACTCAATTCGAGAGGAGCCCCTGTGCACATTGAAGGGCTCGAGAGGAAACCGGAAGTTTCCCTTCCAACACCAAAGGGGAACTGACTTCCCTGAAGCAACCCCAGCGAGTTCCCGAGGTCCCCGTAACAACTCGAGTAGCACCCCCAGCTTCTCGCCGCAACTCGAGAAAAACCCCAAAATTATCCCCTCCATGCGAGATGAGGAAATTTGGCGATGCAGCATCTCACGAGAAATACCATATTCCCTCTGGAAAGGCAAAAAGGTACTTGACACCCTTTATTCGACTCAGAAAGTCCCCTCAAACACCCGTCCCCTTTGGAGAGGAGAACACACTTTACGGACTCAATTCGAGAGGAGCCCCTCTGCACATTGAAGGGCTCGAGAGTAAACCGGAAGTTCCCCTTCCAACACCAAAGGAGACTGACTTCCCTGAAGCAACCCCAGCGATTTCCTGAGGTCCCCGTCGCAACTCAAGAAGCACCCCCAGCTTCCCGCCGCAATTTGGGAAACACCCCAAAATTATCCCCTCCATGCGAGATGAGGAAATTTGGCGATGCAGAATCTCAAGAGAAATACAACATTCCCTCTGGAAAGGCAAAACGGTACTTGACACCCTTTATTCAACTCAGAAAGTTCCCTCACACAGCTGTCCCCTTTGGAGAGGAGAACACACTTTACGGACTCAAATCGAGAGGAGCCCCTGTGCTCATTGAAGGGCTTGAGAGGAAACCGGAAGTTCCCCTTCCAACACCAAAGGAGACTGATTTCCCTGAAGCAACCCCAGCGATTTCCTGAGGTCCCCGTCGCAACTCGAGAAGCACCCCCAGCTTCCCGCCGCAACTCGAGAAACACCCCAAAATTATCCCCTCCATCCGAGATGAGGAAATTTTGCGATGCAGCATGTCAAGAGAAATACCACATTCACTGTAGAAAGGCAAAAAGGTACTTGAAACCATTTAATGGACTCACAAAGTTCCCTCACACAGCCGTCCCCTTTGGAGAGGAGAACACAATTTACGGACTCAATTCGAGAAGAGCCCCTGTGCACATTGAAGGGCTCGAGAGGAAACCGGAAGTCCCCTTCCAACACCAAAGGTCACCTGAATTCCCGGAAGCAACCCCAGGGAGTTCCTGAGGTCCCAGTCGCAACTCGGGAAGCACACCCAGCTTCCCGCTGCAACTCGAGAAACACCCCAAAATTATCCCCTCCATGCGAGATGAGGAAATTTGGCGATGCAGCATCTCAAGAGAAATATCACATTCCCTCTAGAAAGGCAAAAATGTACTCGACAAACTTTATTCGACTCAGAAAGTTCCCTCACACAGCCGTCCCCTTTGGAGAGTTGAACACACTTTACGGACTCAATTCGAGAGGAGGCCCTGTGCACATTGAAGGGCTCGAGAGGAAACCGTAATTTCCCCTTCCAACACCAAAGGGTACCTGATTTCCGTGAAGCAACCCCAGCGAGTTCCTGAGGTCCCCTTCGCAACTCGAAAAGCACCCCCAGCTTCCCGCCGCAACTCGAGAAACACCCCAAAATTATCCCCTCCATGCGAGTTGAGAAAATTTGGCGATGCAGCATCTCATGAGAAATAGCACATTCCCTCTGGAAAGGCAAAAAGGTACTTGATACCCTTTATTCGACTCAGAAAGTTCCCTCACACAGCCGTCCCCTTTGGAGAGGAGAACACACTTTACGGACTCAGTTCGAGAGGAGCCCCTGTGCACATTGAAGGGCTCGAGAGGAAACCGGAAGTTCCCCTTCGAACACCAAATGTGACCTGACTTCCCTGAAGCAACCCCAGAGAGTTCCTGAGGTCCCCGTCGCAACTCTAGTAGCGCCCCCAGCTTCCCGCCCCAACTCGAGAAATACCCCAAAATTATCCCCTCCATGCGAGATGAGGAAATTTGGCGATGAAGCATCTCAAGAGAAATACCACATTCCCTCTTGAAAGGCAAAAAGGTACTTGACACCCTTTATTCGACTCAGAAAGTTCCCTCACACAGCCGTCCCATTTGGAGAGGAGAACACACTTGACGGACTCAATTCGAGAGAAGCTCCTGTGCACATTGAAGGGCTCGAGATGAAACCGGAAGTTCCCCTTCCAACACCAAAGGGGACCTGACTTCCCTGAAGCAACGACAGCGAGTTCCTGAGGTCCCCGTCGCAACTCGAGAAGCACCCCCAGCTTCCCGCCGCAACTCGAGAAACACACCAAAATTATCCCCTCCATGCGAGATGAGGTAATTTTGCGTTGCAGCATCTCAAGAGAAATACCACATTCCCTCTAGAAAGGAAAAAAGGTACTTGACACCCTTTATTCTACTCAGAAAGTTCCCCCACACAGCCGTACCCGTTGGAGAGGAGAACACACTTTACGGACTCAATTCGAGAGGAGCCACTGTGCACATTGAAGGGCTCGAGAAGAAACCGGAATTTCCCCTTCCAACACCAAAGGGGACCTGACTTCCCTGAAGGAACCCCAGCGAGTTCCTGAGGTCCTCGTCGCAACTGGAGAAGCACCTCCAGCTTGCCACCGCAACACGAGGAACACCCCAAAATTATCCCCTCCATGCGAGATGAGGAAATTTGGCGATGCAGCATCTCAAGAGAAATACCACATTCCCTTTGAAAAGGCAAAAAGGTACTTGACACCCTTGATTCGACTCAGAAAGTTCCCTCACACAGCCGTCCCCTTTGGAGAGGAGAACACACTTTACGGACTCAATTCAAGAGGAGCCCCTGTGCACATTGAAGGGCTCGAGAGGAAACCGGAAGTTCCCCTTCAAACACCAAAGGGGACCTGACTTCCCTGAAGCAACCGCAGCGAGTTCCTGAGGTCCCCGTCGCAACTCGAGAAGCACCCCCAGCTTCCCGCCGCAACTCGAGAAACACCCCAAAATTATCACCTCCATGAGAGATGAGGAAATGTGGCGATGCAGCACTTCAAGGGAAATACCACATTCCCTCTTGAAAGGCAAAAAGGTACTTGACACCCTTTATTCGACTCAGAAATTTCCCTCACACAGCCGTCCCCTTTGGAGAGGAGAACACACTTTACCGACTCAATTCGAGAGGAGCCCCTGTGCACATGAAGGGCTCGAGAGGAAAACGGAATTTCCCCTTCCAACATCAAAGGGGACCTGACTTCCCTGAAGCAACCCAAGCAAGTTCCTGAGGTCCCCGTTCCAACTCGAGAAGCACACCCAGCTTCGTGCCGCAACTCGTGAAACACCCCAAAATTATACCCTCCATTCGAGATGAGGAAATTTTCCGATGCAGCATCTCAAGAGAAATACCACACTCCCTCCGGAAAGGCAAAAATGTACTTGACACCCTTTATTCGACTCAGAAAGTTCCCTCACACAGCCGTCCCCTTTGGAGAGGAGAACACACTTTACGGACTCTATTCGAGAGGAGCCCCTGTGCACATTGAAGGGCTCGAGAGGAAACCGGAAATTCCCCTTCCAAAACCAAAGGGGACCTGAGTTCCCTGAAGCAACCCCAGAAGTTCCTGAGGTCCCCGTCGCAACTCGAGAAGCTCCCCCAGCTTCCCGCGGCAACTCGACAAACACCCCCAAATTATCCCCTCCATGCGAGATGAGGAAATTTTGCGATGCAGCATCTCAAGAGAAATACCACATTCAATCTGGAAAGGCAAAAATATCTTGACACCCTTTATTTGACTCAGAAAGTTCCCTCACACAGCCATCCCCTTTGGAGAGGA